>NC_056729.1:322444522-322624522 GCF_019279795.1 Protopterus annectens | reverse complement strand
ATATATTTATATGTTTATACAGCATTGTATGTAAAACAGTTTGCCTCCTAAAGGGGATGATAAATTGTGCTACCAACATCCAAGTAACTTCATATACTGAAATTAAATTAGATTAGATTAAAAGTTAACTATGCAAATTGGACCCAGAAAGCACAGGGTGGAGAAGGAATAAGTAATAATGACCTGGGAAGACTTCAGCGTGAACTTACACTCAGAGCTGTAGCCAGATTTTTTTCTGTTTGTACTCTAAGGTCCAGTACTGCTGCATGGAAAATGTGACAGGTATAGTACTGCCCTTTGACAATGCATAAACAGTACTTGTGTAGTAAAGTAAATAATGTAGGAATGCTATTGTGCAGTATATAAAGTGAATTTATAATTTTCTGCTGAAAGTACAATTTACAAAAGTATACAAATAAGAATAACCTTAACTTATAAAAATCAAACAGTTACAGTTGTGGAAAGTTTAATATTTTTCTTTTTTTTTTGTGTGGAGTTAAGATACTTTTCATAGAGTTGGCACCAGGTATTACCACATCGTAATACTATATAACTAAAATCTGGGAAGTGGAGAACAGTAAAACTACATGTAGATCAGAACTCTCCTAAATGGCACATACCTCCCAACTTTTTGGCTAGAATTAGGGACAAAACATCAAATAATTAGGGAGAAAGGCACCAAAGTACTGACACTTTTTATACTGATACTGTTTACTCAGAAAGGTGATAGAAAGGCTTCTTTTTCTAATATCATCTATATCTTAGTTAACACTATAACAAAGACTTCCTAGCCTTGGAATAAACAGCTGCCTCCTAAAATGGTTCAAAAGCTACCTTTCACAAAATATGCAGTATACCAGATGGCAAAACCCCTCTCCTCCTCCTTCAGTACCTCCATCAGTGACATACATTGTTCAATACATAAAAGGCACATTGTTCAGTATGCTGTTTCCAATTTTATTCATACATATCGCTTCTACCTTACACTAACTACATCCACAAAAACAGTCAAACTTCTCATCCCTAGATACATGGTTAATTCAATCTCAGCTAGTAGTTAAAGCTAAAAGAAAAAGTTGATGCTATACTACCTTATACAGGAATCAGTGTAAAATACATGACAATCATGTCACTTAATAAAATGCCAGTCGAATTTGTAACATAGAATAAACTGTTTGTTAGATTACATAAATTTAACCCTAGGAATTCTCCAATTTGTCCATACTGTGCAGATCAAACAGCGGATCTTCTTCTTATGTTCTGGAGTTGTAAATGCGTATATAAACTTTGGAACTCTCTTAAAGTACAACTGCAAAAGATGGGATGTTATGTGATCCTATCTCGCCTACATTCTGTACTGATGGGCTCGGAGCCGATCCCTCGGCTCCGACTCGGCACGCTATGCTATAGAGCGAGGCCTCTTATTGGCTGAGCTATTTCTTATCCCAGGATGCACCACCACTAATCTCCCAGATCTCGTTTGCCGCTTACAAGCTTAGACGTGGTCTCAACTTGGATGGGCTAAGTACTAATTTATTTAGGCTTTTCCTGTCAGGAATTTGCTTGCTTTGAACCCAAAAGCTGTTTTAACAGCTATTGTTGTGATTTGAGTGTGTATTGAACAGTTCTGTTGAGGAATTTGTGTTTTTCGTCAAGGGAAGGTTTCCCGTTTTAGTTAGAGGGGCCTTCCCCTGTTGCCTTTGCTATCTTAGCGTTTTATTGTGGGTCAAGTACCCGTTTAAGTTAGAGGGTCTTGACTCTCTCTATTTCTGTGTGGAATTTTTTCTTGTACATCTGTATTGTGTAAAAAAAAAAAAAAAACTTTATATTTTCTGTTTTAAACATTAAGTTTTGGTGTTTCTCTTTAGACAGGTGTGTTTTTTTTTCTAATTTAGTCATGTCCAAAGAGCATAAACCCTCCGGGTTTAAAAAATGCACGAGTTGTGGTTTTAAGATGTCCATAACGGACGACCACTCCTCGTGCGTTTACTGTTTAGGCGCCAAGCACCTACAAGAATCATGTAGTGTGTGTCACGCCTTCTCATCAAGAGTCCTGCAGGAGAGGAAAAACAAATTAATCCTTAAAGGATTAATCAAGCCATCCTTCGAGGAGGCTTTATCTTCGTCTCCCTCTCCTTCAAAAAAGAAGAAAGCGTCGGCTCCGACAAGTCTGTCGGAACCGACTGCCAAAAAACCTAGGCAGACTTCTCCATCGGCTCCACGGACTTCGGGCGAGGGAACGGTCTGCCTCGATGCCTCCAGCCTCGACCCCTCTGATTTTGGAGCCAAGGACTGGGGCATCGAGAGGCAGGTTACCTTCATTGGCTCCACTGATATTGGCGCCGATAAGGGTTACCGGCTCAGACTCTTCCCCTTCGGAGCCGAAGTCCTTATCGGCACCGAGGGAAATTGCCTTGAGATCTCCCTCGGAGCCGATAGTGGTAGAATCCATTCGGAGCCGGTCCCCTCGTCCTTTGGAGCCGATGGAGAAATTGGTTCGGACCCGATCGGTATCCTCAAGATCATCCAGGATGTCTGATTCGGACATCGACAGGGTGCTCCTAAGACTCTTCCAGTCTCCGGTGTTCCAAAAGCTAGTTTCGGCTCCAGCCCATTCGGAGCCGATGGTCCACCTCCCTACTATGGTTCCTCCTCCAACAGCCTCGGCACCATTGGAGCCGGTGCTGGTGGAGCCGGTGGAGGTTACTCCAACTCCGGCTCTTGGGTCGGAGTTCAGTACACGGACTTCTTCCGTCGGCCCTGGGGGGGATGCTTCGGGATTGATGTTTTCGGTCCCAAGTCTCCCTCTTGGTGTGTCGGCGGCGGGAGTGCCGTCCACTGTCGTGGCCATGGAGGTGGGACCCACCCAGGATTCTGGTGGTCCCGCCTTCAGGGCTATGAGGAGTGCGTTAGCCAAATCTTCTTTGGCTACCTCCACGGTCTCCCCAGCTCCTTCCCTGCATACCGAGACTGGGTCTTTGGCAGTCCCCCTGTCCTTAGACAGCGGAGCCCCGGGGCCTGAGGTTACCCCCACTGGGGTTCCCCCCCCTCCTGGAGGTCCTTCTGAAGCCTCTTCGGAAGAACCCCCCAGGAAAAGATCGTGCAAGAGGAAGCACGTTGACTCCCCTGATGAGTCTCTTACATCAGACCAAATGAAAAGAGATGAAAGTGAACTGCCGTCACAAAAACCTTACAATGTGTTCACTCTGCAGACCAAATGAGGGTATGAGACCCAAGCAATGCAATTCCAAATGGAAATAAAATAGTAGAAATAATCCAAGAATAAATGTAGCTGGTTTATTAACGCTTGTAAACAACAAAACTGCGTTTTCGAACTTCTTCCTCAGAACGAACACAATTTCTGATACAACACATAGAAAAAACACACACCTTTTATACATCAATCAATTAGGAAGTTTGAATAATTAATGCTGATTGATTAATTGATTAAAATGGTTAAAATCAATTTTAATTCAAAGTTATAGTTTAAAATCTAAATGTTATTAAAATATTGACTGAATGAATTTTGTATACATTGTGTTGAAGTTCAATAGATTATAATGAAGGACATATTAATAAAGAATTGATTAAAAAATCATTGAAAAATATATATATATGGCATAGTACTATTAAAAAGGGTATTTCATTATGTGTTCCACTGTATGTTTCTGTTAGAATTTTGTGTACTTCTTCTACCATCTAGTGGACATAGGGTAAATTACAATTTGGCAGCTCTTAACTTTAAAACTGGTTTTATTGAAAGCATTTCATTTAAACCTGGTTCCTTGGTAGCGTCCAGTGTAATCTGCCAAAATAATTCCCTATATTCTAGTTTAGTCTCCCACATGCCACCCCTGACCTCCCTTGGTACAACCTCCAATACAAAGAAATAAAAAACAGAATCCTTACAAATCTGGGTATGACGAAACAGTGCGTTGTTTACATTGTTTCTTTTAATTTCATAAGAATGTTCATAAATTCTGGATTTTAATTTCCTTTCTGTTTTACCCACATAGAAAGAAAAACAGGAGTGGCATGTGGCAATATATACTACACCTGTCGTGTGGCAGTTTGCAAATTTGGTGGAAGAAATTGTTCTTTTTCTATAAAGATATTAACATTGTTTTGAATATATTGACATTGGGAGCAGGAACCACATTTGTAAGTGCCCTTTTTGTGTGATTCAGTGTTTGTACTAGAAGCTCCTCCGAATTCAAAAATGTTTTTTAAATTCTTGTCCCTTCGATATATAAATTGAATTGACTGATTTTTTAAAAGTTCAAGGTCTGTAAAATCCCTGAATTTGTCCCATTCCTTACTGATGGTATTTTTGAGTGCCACTGCATCTCCAGTGTAGTCCATAATGAAGGCATTTGAAAAATTATTACCCGGGTCAGGGTCATTGGTGTCCAAGGTGAGGTCTAAATCATCCTGTCCAAGGATAGGGGCAAATCTCCCTTTTCTACCTTCTACAACTACTTTGTAAATTTCATCCGTCAAGTATAAAGGATACCCCCTTTTTAAAAACATGTCTATTATAAATTGACAATCATTTAGGAAATCTGTATCTTCGGACGTCATCCTACTTGACCTTATAAGTTGTCCCTTCAGGATATTTCTTTTTTGACTAAAGGGGTGCCCACTTGAAAAATGAAGATAAGAATTTGAGAATGTGGGTTTTCTATGTATCTTGGAAATAAAATGGTCACTATTTTTACTAAGTGAAACATCCAGGTAAATACATTCATCAAAATCCACCTTAGCTGTAAAATCCAAAAAGCTGGTTGTGCCTTTGATGTAGTCAAGAAATTCGTAAAACCTTTCCAGCGTATCAATCCAAAAGATAACGATGTCATCCAAAAACCGTTTGTAAAGAACCCAGCTGTTGACAAATTCACATTGGTTTATAAACAGGTTTTCCCACCAAGAGAGAATTATGTTGGCATAAGTGGGAGAACATTTTGCTCCCATTGCCACTCCCTTTTCTTGCCGAAAAAATTCACCCTGGAAGTACATGAAATTGTTTTTTAGAACAACCTCCATCAAAAGAAGGCAGGTTCTGAATTCGTTGTTTGTGAATCCCTTGTCATGTACCATACTTTCTTCCAACCACAGTAAACCAATGTCGTGTGGGATGGAACCAAATAGGTCTACGATGTCCAATGTAATGAATATAATGTTATTAGAGAAAAGATGTGTTTTCACTTGTCTTAAAAAATCCCAAGAATCTTTTAAAACTGTACAACCCTTGTTAGAAAGATTTTTCAGTTTAAAATCCACGTATTTGGCCAAGGGGGTGGTAATAGACCCCTCTGAAGCAACAATTAGTCTCAATGGAGGGTCATTTGGATCTTTATGAATCTTGGGGATGCCAAAAACCGAAGGAACCCTGGGACCCTGTGTTGTTAGAAAATTGAAGGTGTCCAAATCTATAGAACCCTCCAATAACAAATCATTTAATAACACATTGATTTTAGCTGTAGAAATATTTATTTCATTGATAGAGGCTCTAGTGTAGTTGTTGAAATTTTGTAAACTTTCCTTCATTTTGGATTCGTATATTATGGCATCCATCAAGACAGCTCCACCCCCCTTGTCAGGTTGCATAATACGAATTGTTTTGTTACTTTTCAGTTTTTCCAGTAATTTAATTTCGTTTTGAGGTAAATTGGGATACACCCGGTGTACCCCCACAGTTTTCCTGATTTCATTTTCCATCACTTTTTCTAAATTTCTTAACTGGGGATGGAGGGGGGGATTGAAAACACTCTTCCTCCTTAGCTGTGTTTTGGTATTAAGGTTGTTATGGGTTCCTTCATAAATAAGTCCCAAATTTTGTTTCCTTAAAAAAAGTTTTAAGTCTACAGTGGCCTTGGGAATACTGGTTTTCCTTAAGGGTATAAACTTGAAACCCCTCACAAACAATTCAAATAATTCTGGTATAACTTCCAGGGAACTGTAGTTGAAAATCTTGTATTGATGATATTCATAAATGTTCCCATTTTGTTTTATTTGGTCATTGCAGTCCACTAATTCCTGTATTTCCCCTTGTAGGGATAACCTGAGTGGGGGTGATAGTGAACTGGGTTCCGATTCCGTAATCTGTCTGACCTGCGTAAAGGGGGAACATATTCTAAAGGGATGTCCCTTGGAGTATCATCCCCCATGTCATTCACAAATCCTACATCTGCTTCCAGTTCTATGTTGTTATTGTCCTGGTTAGTTTTCACTAACTCATCCCTGTAATGGTAATAGGGTTTGGGTTTGGGGTATGCTGTCCCCTCACTGTAAGCTCTAATGTCTCTTTCCAATTTTTGAGCTTTCCTTTTCATATTCTTAATACATTCATTTTCTACTTGTGAAAAAATACTATTGTATAGATATTTTTCTGTCTCTATAGAAAATAATAAATCATTAGTAATGTCATGATTAACGTTGTTAATTTTGGTAACCAAATGTGCCCTAATCCTGTCGTTTTCAGCAATAATGGCCCTGGTAATATCTAAACCACATCTGTCGAAAATATTAATAAGTTCCTTGTGGAAGGTAGAACCTTCCTCTACCCTATTGGGAAACTTTACAACACGTAAGCCCTTCGGTACTATGCCTTTATTTAAACATTCTTTTAAAAATGTAGAATCACATGCCAGTCTTTCATATTTATCAAGGTAAAAATACAACAAATCTAAATTGTCCTTGTAACTCTTGGATTTTGAAGGTGAGTGGTCTAAAACTGCTCCACTACAGTGCATACTGAATTCCTTGTCTAAAAAGTCTTGTAAAACCACAGGTTGAATAGTTTTAACTGAGTCACCTTGTTTGCGTGAAACCCGATGTTCACGCTGCCCTCGTTGCTCCTTAGGTTGGTTTGTGTTAGCGTTGCTTTTGTTTCCCTGGTTGGTAAAACCCGAACGTAAAAGGAGAGGAAAGTCTTGAAAATCGTTAAGGGAAACAGATAAGGGAGCTCTAACATCTTCATTTGAATGTTCCGATAATACCGGAAGTGGATTTTCTCCGGTTGTCTCACTGATAGGTACTTCCTGATTGACTGTTCGTTGTCCGTTGGGTGGAAAGGATTGTTGTGTAGCTAAGGACACTATTGAAACACAAACCGGAGTAAGTAACTCAATAAGTTGGGAAAGTTGACCAATGACTTTCCTTAGCTCACCCTTTTCGTGGTAGTTGGAATCATTGTGAATCTCTGCCCCTGGTGCTTCTGCCATCTCTTGGACGTTACAAAAAACCAAATGAAAAGAGATGAAAGTGAACTGCCGTCACAAAAACCTTACAATGTGTTCACTCTGCAGACCAAATGAGGGTATGAGACCCAAGCAATGCAATTCCAAATGGAAATAAAATAGTAGAAATAATCCAAGAATAAATGTAGCTGGTTTATTAACGCTTGTAAACAACAAAACTGCGTTTTCGAACTTCTTCCTCAGAACGAACACAATTTCTGATACAACACATAGAAAAAACACACACCTTTTATACATCAATCAATTAGGAAGTTTGAATAATTAATGCTGATTGATTAATTGATTAAAATGGTTAAAATCAATTTTAATTCAAAGTTATAGTTTAAAATCTAAATGTTATTAAAATATTGACTGAATGAATTTTGTATACATTGTGTTGAAGTTCAATAGATTATAATGAAGGACATATTAATAAAGAATTGATTAAAAAATCATTGAAAAATATATATATATGGCATAGTACTGTTAAAAGGGTATTTCATTATGTGTTCCACTGTATGTTTCTGTTAGAATTTTGTGTACTTCTTCTACCATCTAGTGGACATAGGGTAAATTACAATTTGGCAGCTCTTAACTTTAAAACTGGTTTTATTGAAAGCATTTCATTTAAACCTGGTTCCTTGGTAGCGTCCAGTGTAATCTGCCAAAATAATTCCCTATATTCTAGTTTAATCTCCCACATGCCACCCCTGACCTCCCTTGGTACAACCTCCAATACAAAGAAATAAAAAACAGAATCCTTACAAATCTGGGTATGACGAAACAGTGCGTTGTTTACATTGTTTCTTTTAATTTCATAAGAATGTTCATAAATTCTGGATTTTAATTTCCTTTCTGTTTTACCCACATAGAAAGAAAAACAGGAGTGGCATGTGGCAATATATACTACACCTGTCGTGTGGCAGTTTGCAAATTTGGTGGAAGAAATTGTTCTTTTTCTACTGGGAATAAAGATATTAACATTGTTTTGAATATATTGACATTGGGAGCAGGAACCACATTTGTAAGTGCCCTTTTTGTGTGATTCAGTGTTTGTACTAGAAGCTCCTCCGAATTCAAAAATGTTTTTTAAATTCTTGTCCCTTCGATATATAAATTGAATTGACTGATTTTTTAAAAGTTCAAGGTCTGTAAAATCCCTGAATTTGTCCCATTCCTTACTGATGGTATTTTTGAGTGCCACTGCATCTCCAGTGTAGTCCATAATGAAGGCATTTGAAAAATTATTACCCGGGTCAGGGTCATTGGTGTCCAAGGTGAGGTCTAAATCATCCTGTCCAAGGATAGGGGCAAATCTCCTTTTCTACCTTCTACAACTACTTTGTAAATTTCATCCGTCAAGTATAAAGGATACCCCCTTTTTAAAAACATGTCTATTATAAATTGACAATCATTTAGGAAATCTGTATCTTCGGACGTCATCCTACTTGACCTTATAAGTTGTCCCTTCAGGATATTTCTTTTTTGACTAAAGGGGTGCCCACTTGAAAAATGAAGATAAGAATTTGAGAATGTGGGTTTTCTATGTATCTTGGAAATAAAATGGTCACTATTTTTACTAAGTGAAACATCCAGATAAATACATTCATCAAAATCCACCTTAGCTGTAAAATCCAAAAAGCTGGTTGTGCCTTTGATGTAGTCAAGAAATTCGTAAAACCTTTCCAGCGTATCAATCCAAAAGATAACGATGTCATCCAAAAACCGTTTGTAAAGAACCCAGCTGTTATTTAAAATCCAGAATTTATGAACATTCTTATGAAATTAAAAGAAACAATGTAAACAACGCACTGTTTCGTCATACCCAGATTTGTAAGGATTCTGTTTTTTATTTCTTTGTATTGGAGGTTGTACCAAGGGAGGTCAGGGGTGGCATGTGGGAGACTAAACTAGAATATAGGGAATTATTTTGGCAGATTACACTGGACGCTACCAAGGAACCAGGTTTAAATGAAATGCTTTCAATAAAACCAGTTTTAAAGTTAAGAGCTGCCAAATTGTAATTTACCCTATGTCCACTAGATGGTAGAAGAAGTACACAAAATTCTAACAGAAACATACAGTGGAACACATAATGAAATACCCTTTTTAATAGTACTATGCCATATATATATATTTTTCAATGATTTTTTAATCAATTCTTTATTAATATGTCCTTCATTATAATCTATTGAACTTCAACACAATGTATACAAAATTCATTCAGTCAATATTTTAATAACATTTAGATTTTAAACTATAACTTTGAATTAAAATTGATTTTAACCATTTTAATCAATTAATCAATCAGCATTAATTATTCAAACTTCCTAATTGATTGATGTATAAAAGGTGTGTGTTTTTTCTATGTGTTGTATCAGAAATTGTGTTCGTTCTGAGGAAGAAGTTCGAAAACGCAGTTTTGTTGTTTACAAGCGTTAATAAACCAGCTACATTTATTCTTGGATTATTTCTACTATTTTATTTCCATTTGGAATTGCATTGCTTGGGTCTCATACCCTCATTTGGTCTGCAGAGTGAACACATTGTAAGGTTTCTCTTACATCAGACACTGATCTCGATGATGCAGAGGGGTCCCCTAAGTCGTCCTCGGATGATGTCTCCTTTGCAGACATCCTGGAAGCCCTTAAACAACGAGGCGGCTGGCAGTCCAAACCTCCTTCTGCTGATGAGTCGGTGTTCCTTAAGGCCTTCGGGGCTCAGCCCTCCGCCTCCTGGGTGTCTCCGCCCTTCGACGAGCTCTTGGATTTGATCTGTCGAAGGGCGTGGGAACACCCAGACTCTGTGGAACCGGTGCCTGCTCGTCCGAATAAATTCCTCTCGGCACCCCCTTAAAAATAGTTTCTAACTAAAGGTGTGGCTGTAGATGCTTTGGTGGTGGCATCTGCTACCCAGCAAGATGTGGCAGAGGCTTTGACGTCCATCCATCCTCCAAATAAGGAGTCTAGGAGCATGGATCGGTACGGAAAGCGCACCCTAAGTTCAGCGGCCTTTACATTAAGGTCCTTGAACTACCTTACGCACTTTACTAGATTTCAGAGGGATCTGATTAAAGAACTATCCGATACCCTCTTGGGTAACCTGCCTGAGGAGCTGGCCCAGACGGTTGGCTCTCAGCTGGCTACATTCTCGTCCATTTCAAACTCGTCCATGAGGCTCATTTCGTATGCGGCCGAAGGCGAGTAGAGCAGCAGTACAGGCATTGCTCTACGGAGACAAGCCTGGCTCCGCCTGTGTCATTTCGCAGAGGCCTTTAAGTCTTCCTTTGCCGACGCCCCCTTTGATGTGTCCTCCCTGTTTGGACCCAAGGTAAAGGACACACTGACCCGCTGCGAACAGGAGGGTAAGACTCTGACTGCCGTAGGGGCACGATTTTCCACTCCCTTTCGGCCTTATCCCAAGGCTAAAAGAGGAGGGAAAATGTGGTTCCGTAGATCTCAGAAGCCTTACCCCTCTCAGCAGGAGGATCCCCCATCCAGAGGCAGGGGAGGGGGAAATTCTTCCGGAAGACGCCGTCCCAGAGGCGGCAGAGGCCCTCGCAACACTGGAGACCACGAGTCCTTTCGTGGCTCTTCAGCCTTTCACAGTCCCTGAGGGATTGCCCGACTGTGCAGCTCCGGAGCCAGTCGGGGGTCGTTTCTCGAAGCACCTAAAAGCCTCGGAAGGTATCACTCAGGACCGATGGGTGCTTCGAATTATCGCCGGAGGTTACACCATCCCCTTCTCTCATTCTCCACCTCAGTCCAAAAAAATCCCGGACCCGCCACCCAGTCAACGGGATACTGCAGCCTCAGAAGTTTCAAAGCTGCTGCAAAAAGGAGTCATCCAACCGGTCCCCGCAGACCAGATCGGATTAGGGACTTACTCAAGATTCTTTTTGGTGCCAAAAAAGACCGGGGACTTGAGACCCATTTTGGACCTCAGCATTCTAAACTGTTTAGTCAGATAGTCCAAGTTCCGAATGGTCACCCTACAAACCAAACTCCCATTGCTGGAGAGAGGTGTTTGGATGTGCTCCATAGATCTCAAGGACGCTTATTACCATATCATGGTACATCAAGCGTCCAGGAGACATCTGCGCTTCAGCCTAGGAGGCAGTCATTTTCAGTTCTGCGCGCTGCTCTTTGGTCTCACCACAACCCCCAGGGTGTTCACCAAGTGCTTGGCAGTCGTGACTGCTCACCTGAGAAGTCTAGGATTCCAGGTGTTTCTGTATCTAGACGACTGGCTCCTAACTGCCACCTCCAAGCATCTACTACTGCGGAGCCTACAAGCCACTTTTTCACTGGGCAGTTCCCTTGGAATCACCTTCAATTGGCCAAAATCTGTGTTGCTGCCATCTCAACGAATAAGATTCATAGGGGTAGAGATAGACTCAAACCGAATGTGGGTCTATCTACCTACAGACAGAATACAAACCATACAGACTCAAGTTCAAGCCTTACTTCCCAGGTCCAAAGCCCCAGCCAGAATGGTCCTGCAGCTATTGGGATCCATGTCCGCCACGGTTCTTCTAGTCCCCTTGGCAAGGTTGCACATGAGAATTCTCCAGTGGCTTCTTTCAGCTCAGTGGTCCTTTCAGGAACTCCCTCTCAGTCACCTCATATGGATCACGGAATCATGCAAACAGGACCTTCGCTGGTGGCTAGTGCCCTCCAATTTGGATCAGGGACGACCCTTTGTTCCACCTCCTCCTGCGGCCACTTTGACCACGGACGCCTCCCAGGGGGGGGGGGGGGGGGGCATTCCCTGGGCAGGTCAGTCCAAGGCATATGGCACCCGGAAGAGACCCTACTTCACATCAGCATCCTAGAAATGAGGGCAGTACTTCTGTCCCTTCAAGCCCTTCACGATTATCTCCCTCAGGGCGTAATTGCCGTTCACTCAGACAACATGTCAGTAGTCTGGTACCTGAACAAACAGGGAGGGACCAGATCCTATCCTCTTTGCAGAGAGGCCATGAGAGTCTGGGAATGGGCAGTCTCGACCAATCATTTTCTAGTGGCTACTCATATCCCGGGCAAGTCCAATGTGATAGCCGACAGACTGAGCAGAACCATCCTCTCTCCTCACGAATGGTCTCTGAACATGACAGTTGCAAGTCAGATCTTCAACAAATGGGGAGTTCCGTGTTGCGACCTCTTCGTGACTCCACTAAATGCGAAGTGCAAAAAATTCTTCTCCCTAACCCCGGCTCCGGGGAAGAGCCCCATGGACGCACTAGCCCGTCCTTGGCCCACCGGCTTGCTTTATGCCTTCCCTCCAGTTCCTCTCTTTCCCAGGGTAATCCAAAAGGCATCTCTCTTGGGGAGCAAGATGATCTTAGTTGCTCCTTACTGGCCTCGTCAAGTATGGTTTCCCTATCTTCGGAAATATGCTCTGGAAGGTCCATGGTTCCTGGATCAGATCCCAGACCTGTTGGTTCATCAGTCGGGACTATTCCACCAGTCCCTGCACACCTTGAAATTGACGGCTTGGCTCCTCCTCTTCCGACTATAGTCAGGAGTCATATATTGGATCCAGAGGTTGTACACATATTATCTTGACCCATAAGTCTGCTACAAAGAAACTGTATTCTAGCAAATGGAAAAGATTTGCTATTTGGGCTCAACTCCGGGGCCTGGACCCCATCTCTGTTCCCGTGGCAGAAGTACTAAAATTTTTAACTTCTCTTTTCAATCAAGGCTCTTCAGTCTCTACCATCAAGGTCCAATTGGCAGCGATTTCCAATTTTCACGAATCGATAAACCCACCTTTAATGAGCAACAGATTGTGTAAGACCTTCTTGAAAGGTGCTGCTCTGTTAAGACCTCCGATTTCTCATCCTGCACCTCCTTGGGATCTCGATGTGGTGTTACGCGCCTTAACTTCCTCCCCCTTTGAACCGGCTACATGTGATCTAAAGTTTCTATCATGGAAGACTGCTTTTCTGGTGGCGATTACTTCTGCCAGAAGAGTTTCAGAGCTTCAAGCTTTGTCAGTAAAACCCCCGTACTTGGTTTTTCACAAAGACAGAGTATCTCTCAGGCCAAATCCTTCCTTTGTCCCTAAAGTTTGTTCCAGTTTCTGTTTACAACAATCGTTGGAACTTCCAGTCTTTTTTCCAAAATATTCTAACAAAGCAGAATTCATATTCCACACACTAGATGTCCACAGGCAGTTGCATTTTTATTTAGACAGGACCAAACAAACAAGAAAAACAGATCAGTTGTTTGTATCCTTTGCAGACAATAAACTGGGCAAAGCTGTCACAAAGGTCACTATTGCCAAATGGATCAACGACTGTATTACTCAAGCTTATTCTTATTTTAACAAAGAGCTTACCACCTCTGTTAAAGCTCATTCTACAAGGGCTATGGCTACTTCGATAGCATTTCATTCTAAGCTTGCCATTAGTGACATTTGTGCTGCAGCTACATGGTCTTCCCCGCACACTTTCATTTCCCACTACAAATTGGATGTGGCATCTAGAGGACGAGCTTCATTTGGTTCCACAGTGCTCAGGAGTGTTTTCCATTGAGCCACCCAGGATTTAGGTGCTAGGGACGCTGCCCCATCTGTACAGAATGTAGGCGAGATAGGATCACATAACATCTTTTAGTTATGTACTCACCATAACTTTAGATGTTTGGGATCCATCTACTCATTCCTAATAACCCACCCTCCTTCCCCCTTCCTTGGAGATCTGAGGATATCAGAAGGTCCGAATCCTGTTGTTTCATCTTGAAACATCTAACAATGTTATATAAACAAGTTGTGCATGTGTGCATGGATGCGGACAAACAAGATCTGGGGGATTAGTGGTGGTGCATCCTGGGATAAGAAATAGCTCAGCCAATAAGAGGCCTCGCTCTATAGCATAGAGTGCCGAGTCGGAGCCGATGGATCGGCTCCGAGCCCATCAGTACAGAATGTAGGCGAGATGGATCCCAAACATCTAAAGTTATGGTGAGTACATAACTAAAAGTTATCAAAGTTCTACACTGTCATGGGAATTTATGATTCTACACATTCCTCCAAGAGAGCTTTCCGGATCGCAAACTATTATTTGTATGAATATTTTTTTGCTGATGAAACTCTATATAGCCACAAATTGGCTAGAACCACATAAGACATCATGGAATAATTTTAAGCTTGTGGCTATAAAACATATACTAGCACATAAATTACTTCTGAAACAAACTAACAAAAATATTAATAACCCGAAAATATGGGAAAAGGTCTGCAATATTATATTAGCATGATACTGATTTTAGGAATGTATTAAATATAGGAAGCATTTCATGTAGATATTGTATAAATGGTTTCTAGTAGTTATAGTGTATTATGTGTGTGATGTTTATTGTATCTTTATAATGTTTTTGGAAAATATATTTTAATAAAAATTTATTATGGAAAAAAAAAAGAATAAACTGTTTGGAATTATTATTGACCATAACCTAAAATTTGAACAATAGAAACGATGTTGTTAGCAAGTTTAGCCACAATCTCAGTTTATAATACACAGCCAAACCATATCTTATTTGTAGTGCATGGAGCATGGTGGTTTCACTCCAGTATTCAGAAAAAAAAAATCACTTAAGAGCTACAGTGGAACAAGACCCAACATTAAGAAATGTTAAGCACACCCTGCTTAAGTTAAGGTCGAGTCATGCTCTAGGCAGTAAAATCTGCCAGTACTGACAGGCAAGTGACAGCAGCAGAATAAAAGATTTGGTTCTACCTGCTGCCAAAGTGTCCCTTCCTCTTACAAACTTGGAAAGTAGCTAGAATAACAGGATGTGTGTTTACCTGCATTTTTCTGTAAAGGATACAAACTCTTAAACTCAAATATGTGTCACTATCCAGTAACTTCATTCTTACATGATTTGTCTGAAAACCAAAGACTTTATGAGGAACAGGCCAAACAAACGAGGCAAAAATCTGAACATTCTGGGAAAATCTGGGAAGTTTAGAGGCATGACAAGGGGAGTGTAAATGTAAGGGACTGTGTGTTTCACTGCCTTTCTGACAGCACACCCTAACTGGCTAAGTGCTTTATGACTTTGAAAGCCAGCAAAATACTTAGTATGTTTTTTTTTTTTTTTGCTGTTACTAGTAATACATGGAGCAGAAAGAACTCCTTGCACTGTAAAGAATTATGACTGGGTCATAACCATAAATTATGTGTTCTTGACATGGATGCCAAGATTCACCTCAAGAGCAAATTTCTTGGCATCCATGTCTTGAACACATAACAGACGGGTTATGATCAATGACCTGCTAATAATCTTCTATGTTATGCCCACCTTGTCATAGCTCATTCCTTTCTTCTGCCAACACTCCTCTGTGCATCCCCTATCCTAACCAAAATTCTTACTAGTCACCTAAATAAATTCAAGAAGCTCATAATATCATAGCTAAGCAGCACGCCATCCAGCATATTCTTGCTCTTTCACAACTCAAAGTAGTTCATCGATCCTCATCACCCCTGATGGATGTCCGGCAATCAACAGTCTAACCCAAAAATACAACTACCCAGACCACTGAGGTCTCCGGCTTGGCACCTCGTCATTGTAACAAAATCATATAAGCATTATGGTGATATACTGTACTCTAACTCTGTAGCAAAAATGTAGAATTATCCCTAATATCATACAAGAAATTCTGCATATTAAATGATTTCAAATTTACTTAAACACCTGACTACTAAATGGAAGTGTAGCTGCTCCAAATCACAGTACTTATACCTCACTGTCTACATACTGCTACTGTACAGCACTGCAGAGGATGCCAAAGCCACAGGTTGAATCAGTGAGGTAGGAGATATGCAAAAGTATATTTCACGCAAGGAATATGTGAGTGGCAAAAAGCTGTGTGTTTGTATGTCAGTGTAACTCTGAGGCACTGGGGACAGGAGTAAGCTATTTATTTGTGTTTATGTGTGTCAATGCAACTCTGTGGTGCTGGGGACAGGAGTAAGTTGTTAATTTGTGTTTCTATGTGTCAGTGTAACTCTAGGGTACTGGGGACAGGAGTAAGCTTTTCATTTGTGTTTGTGTGTTAGTGTAACTCTGAGGTGGGGACAGGAGTAAGCTATTCATTTGTGTTTGTGTGTGTCAGTGCAACTCTGAGATGCTGGAGACAGGAGTTTGTTTGTGTCTTTCGGCTTTTCCCAGTTAGGGGTCGCCACAGCGGAACTCCGGTCCGCTAATGATTGGTAGTGGATTTTTACGTACCGGGTTACCAGCCCTGACGCACAACCTTCAACGAAGGCATGCCCCATTCATGTATGCCTCCACACAGAAGACGCTCTAGCTGAGAATCGAACGGGACAATGTCTTGCTATGAGGCGACAACGCTACCACAGCACCAGTAAATTATTAATTTGTTTTTCTGTGTGTCAATGTAACTGAGGTGCTGGGAACCAGAATTAGCTATTCATTTGAGGGTACTGTGATTGAATGTTGCCATCCTACCCTTTTTAAACCAAAACTGTGACTTACACAGATTATATTGTCTGAGGGTTAGCCACCTATAATGTGCACAGTCTCAAAGATGACATTTGCTGACATGCAGCTGTAGTAATTGACCTGAACCTGCTAGGGATACATGTAGGTATGTGATAAGTGGTGAGGCAGCTGTTTCTTGAAAATTGCATCATTTGGGTAGTCTAGATAGATCAGAGCCTCTTTTTCTGGCACTTTTTAATGTGTGCATTCAACAAATCATAAAATTAATGCAATAAATTAAGTTAGGCTATTACATGATTACTTGAAAGCTTGTGTTCTATATTTATTAGTATTTCTTAGGTGGCTTGGGCTGCTGTTTGTTCCCTGCGAGAGAAGTATTGTAAGCTGGCTTTATTTTTAGTTTACTGACATGTATGCTACAGAACACTCATATCAGCTTCTGCAACTGTTTAATTGCAGCAGAACTGAAAACGTGAACAACTGAGGTCTGGCCTTTTCTTTGTCCTGTTTTCTCTGCCATGAATGGATTAAGGATCTTTTTGTTCATAGCTTGCATGTGTCTCAGTGCTGATTGTTTTGCTGCCCCTGTGTTAAGCATACTTGACAGTTTCAGCCATCATAACTGGAAGAGCTGATGTATGATGGAGTAGAGTAATTATTTTAAAGGTTAGAAAGCTGAAAGGTTAAGTGTGTGGGAGGATGTTTTTAAAGGATGGCAGTAAAAAGAAACAGACATCATTCAAGTGTCTAATACTGCAGACTACGTAAGTTATAAGCACATTTTCAGTAGTTTCCCCATAATCATTTCACTTTAAACTGTGGAGGTTTCTGAAGATGACATATAGTTTGAAATGACAAATGGCAATTCTGACTTTGCTGCTATCTTCAGATCATTATTTTTTTATTATTTAGTTATACCCATTGTACTGTACAGTACAGTTATATTATTTATCTTCTAATTTTGAAATGAATTTTTGTTTCCACTACCCCCTCATTCCAAGAGCATGCATGCATACTTGGGGCATACACTAGAGCTTGTCAAGGTGTAAGTGTGCCTGCCACCTAACTTTCACACCATCCTGTCTTCCTGCCATGCAATGCATCAAGCGGACTTACCTCGGAATTGAGTGCAATCCACCTGTAAGATCATCCCCAAAGTGGGATTTCCCACGGACCTCCTCCCCAAAAGTATATAATATGCAAGTGTTGGCTGGTGATTCTTTCCTCTTCTGGCCAGACATCACTTGAGTCACTAATTGAAAACATCCTGTTTCTGCTCCACCAAGCTGACTTGAACTTTTTTTTTAATCAGTAAAGTCTAGTAAATACATCACCTCTTCCACTGTATGGAAATGAATTCATATTTGAGCTTACACATTCCTTACTGTGTAACTGAAGTCCTGTTGGATATGATTGGATATGATTATTACAGCCTTACTTGAGATTTCAGTCATAGAGTGTAACTTTTGTGAATGTAATCCACTTGATTTAAGCCAGTAGTTGTTTTAATGTGGAAGCCCTAATTACATTTCCTGACATTCCCTGTTTTTGGATGTCCCTCATTTAGACAGCACATCATGACATAATCAGGGTGGAGATAGACTGTATAGATTAGCATGTGATAGGAAGATCTAATGCATTTCATCATACTGGTCACTGCTGCAATAGCCTTAACTGTATGGATTACATTCTCCCAAGGATGTAACAGCCAGCCATCTTCCAAAGCTTAAGGGCAACTTCCACACACCCAAACCATTAACCAGCTTGAGCAGACCTGAAGAAAAAGAGTGGTTTGGGCACCATGCCCTTCAGAGCCTTCCAACCCCTAAGAACACTCCTCTTGTGGGCTTTTGAGGATCGACAGTTGGCTGTTCCTTTGTTGAGTAGATATGTTCCCTTTGGGGCAAAAAGCCTTCCACGTTTTAGTTGTATGACAGAAAGCAAACTTTTTTCTCTGAAATTAATAAGTTTAAGCTGGGGGAAAGTGTTTTTATGGATCGTCATGTGACTTTTGCTTACCTTTAAACAGGAGTGCTACTTTTTACTTTTGTGGAAAAATGTTACTAAAACGATTTTCAAATTATTTTTCCCTTGGTAAATATTGTATTATTTTACTTTTGGTGGCTGGGTAAATGTTTAAAGTGCTTTCCACTATGTTTTTTTGTGGACAAATTGATTTTTAATGCATTCCTTTTTCACTGACTACTCTTCCCAGGCTTCCCTGGGAATCAGGCTTCTTTTTCATCTTTATCATGTAACATTGTACTGGTTCCTCAGTTCTTCCTTCTTCCAGTCACAAAAAAAAATTTAATTAAATTAAAAAGAAAAGCAGAGTCTATCCCTAACCCTATTCAAGTGTAACCTTAATCATTGGATGGGAACTTGTAAATTCATTCCCAGGCTGGCCACCATGTCTCTAATAAGCAGAGACCGACAGTAAACATTCCTTAAGTAACATACCTTTCCCACGTAACATTTTAGCAACCTTTTCATACCTTCCTCATGTAACATTGTAGCAACCTTCTAACTAACATACCCTTCCCTTATTAAGCTGCACATATTACCAAGAGATGCATTTGGGTTGAGTTACATGGCTAGGCTTATAATGGCCCTGGTGGTCATTAGCCTAGTATATACCTATGAACCTGATATCAAGCAGCCTTTGCCACTTCAGCAGGCTACTAAAATGCCTCAGCCACAGATGGGTGACTCTGCTGTGGCCATTTCTGGTTCCTCAGACTGTTCATCTTTTTCATTGGCCCCCTTTGGTGTAGCCCCTACAAACACCATTGACTTGGAGTTAGACACATCCTCTGAAGCTTTTGGAATGCCCTTGGTGGGCAAGGGAGAACACTCTTATAGGTCTTAGAAGAGCAGGGAATTCCTCTCTGGCTAGCTGGACTGGAATGCCTGTTGCCTGGCTAAGGCAGATCTTCTTTTGAAATTCCTGTCAAAAAGAAGCAAAATGTGAGATTTATGTCTTGTCCCATCTCAGTTACTTTGAACAGGAGTGATTTATTGGGCTTATAGTTTAGTTCAGGCTTTGGCCTTTTAAGTCTAGTCTTTTAAGTAAAAGAAAATGTATTCTTTATTTTCATAGGAGGTTCAAGATTCTCAACAGCAAAATGATTGTGTAAGTCAACTTTTATTTATTTTTTCCTCAGGTTTCTGATTCTGAGGGAAGTATGGATTATGACAGTCCATTGGAATGATTTTCTTTTTCTGAAACAATTTCTGGAGTGAATCAGTTGTTTTAATGGAAATGTAATGATCTTCCACTGTCTATTAAGAAATATTATAATTTACTGCAACTGGAATTTGCTGAACCTGTACCAGTTCCTTCTGTTCCTCCAGCATTGGAGGATAAATTTATTACAGCCAGTCTGATGACCCCAAGAAAGAAAACAGATTGCATAAAGTTCCTTAGTCTTATATGTTATTGTATACTAAACACAGATCAGACCCAGCAGTGATTTGCTGCTGCTAAGCATCTGGGTAATGCTAATCCTTCCCCTTCTGACAAAGATGGAAAAGCATATTCTTTTGCAGACCTTGTTTTTTTTTTTTTTTTTTTTTGAGAATTCTAAATTGGCAAGTTCATATGTTAAAATATGATTGCCTCTTTTGAAAGTACTATGAACATTCCCCTCATCTGAGGAAAACCTACACTATAAAATGTCCTTATGATTTGTCTGTTGCAGCTTCCAGAACTACTGCTACTGGAGCTGTTATGAGGAAATTTGCTTGGCTGTATACTCAAAACCTTCCTGAGGATAAAAAAAAAATTTCCTGAGGATGTTAAAGCTGAAATTTTGAACTCTTCCTTAAACAGAAATGTAATATTTGGATCACCAGCTGCAGAGGACTTCAAAATTTGAGATGAGAAAGGTAAGATTTGATGGCGCAGTGGTACAGAGGTAGCATTGTCACCATAGAGCAAGAGGTTCTCCAGTTTGATTCTCAGCTGGGTTGCCTTCTGTGCAAAGTGTGCATGCTGTCCATGCATTTATGTGGGTTTCCTCCAGGTACTCTGGTTTCCTCCCACATTACAAAGAATTGCATCTGGAGCGTTTCTCCCCGGGCCTCCGCTGAAAATTGGCTTTGTGCCAAGTTGGACTTTCCCAGTAAACAAATGTTAAATAAATAAAATAAAATAAAGATGATTCATGGGAGTTTCACAGATTTTACAGCCTTCCTGTCAAGGGGTTTAATGCTACCCCTACAACTTTTTACAAAAAGAAAAATAAGCAGACACAGCAAGCTACTGGTAAGCAGACTTTCAAAAACCAATGGCTCTAAGAAGAAAGGAAGAGTCTCACAGAATAAAGGGAAGTGTAACAATTCTGAATGGCTTCATTCAAAAATCCACACCCCCACAAATCTGAACCTCAATATTAGACAAATGGGTTCTGCAAGTGATTAATTGTACATACAGATGGCGGTGGGAATCTTACCCTCTCTTCAACAGATTCCTCTTTGACCTCCAAATCAAACTTCTCTTTTCCCACTGTCATTCAGTTTTACTGATTCAGGGTGATAGAAGCAGTGCCTGCTTCTCAGATAGGGGAAGGTTTTTATTCAAGAATGTTTCTGGTGCCAGAGAAAGAAGCTTCATGGAGACCAGTTCTAGAACTTTTCTTATTCAACCAGTTTGTGATAATGGCCAAGTTTAAAGTGTTATCACTTCCCAACCTGTTAACTCTCATTCCACATTTAAGTGTTTTGGTGACCTTACATTTAAACGATCTTATCATCACATTTTTATAGCTCTAGATTTCAGAAATTTCTTAAGGTTTTTCTATGTCTGGATCACAGTTTCAGTTCTCTTAATTACCCTTTGAATTATCTACTGCTCCAAGGGTATTTCCAAAGTGTCTAGCTCTAGTATTAGCCTACTGCATATTGCAAGATATTCACATTTTCCTTGTTTAGATGACTTCTATATCACGGAGTCTTCTTCAAACTGTTAGGACTCTCTCACTTGGATGAGGGATGTCCTGCACAGACTGTGGTTTCAAGAGAATATCCAAAAGACTTGTTTAACCTCTTCACAAAGGATTGTTTTCTTAGGGTGTCTCCTAGGTACCTCAGTTAAAAAATATTTCTTCAACGGAAAAAAGTAGATGGGTAGCTAGATCTATCCCTGGGTTTTCCATCAAAATAATAATCTAAGCAATGAAATTTCTCAGGATACTATATTTCAATACATCTATGATTCTCAGGATTCCTCTAGCAAGACTCCCCATGAGAAAACTTCAGTGATACCTAAAATCAGTATGATCCCAGCATCAGCATCTCCTGACATTCCAGATTCCAGTTGTGGGATTTGTGAGAAGGGAAATTATTTGCTGGCATGGCAATTTTATCTGAATCCAAGTATTCCATTTTCCACTCCAGCTCCAGCACAGACACCTCAGACAATGCTTGGGGAGCAGTGTCTGTGGGGATAAAAGTGCAAGCTGTTTGGAAAAGAAAAGACAGACTAAAATACATAAACATAAAACAGATGTTAGCAGTCATAAATGCTCTCACTTCTCTCAATCATCTGTGATCCCAAGATTGCTACAACTAGTTAAAGACAAACCACAGTCATGTGGTACATAAACATACGGTGGGGGGGGGAGGTTCACCACATCCTACCCTGTGTGCAGACTCACCATGTTAGCCTGGGATGTAGCTTTTCACCAAAGTCTCACTCTACAGGCATCCTATACCTTGTCAGAACAAAATGTTGTGGCAGACAAGCTGAGCAGGATCAGGATATATCATCACAAATGGAAACTGAATCCAGAGTCTTCCAGGAGTTGATGCAGCTGTGGGGACCACATCTGATGGATCTTTTTGCCTGCCGTCATAGCAAACAATTGACAAAATTCTGCTCTATGACTCCCTACAAAGAGGCCAGGAAAACATAGGCCTTTTCTTTTCCTTGGATAGGAATGTCCCTGCATACTTTTCCACCCTTTCCACTAATATCCAGGCTTATTCTAAAGAATCAGAAGGACTCTCCAAAGATCATTGTAGTGACACTCTCCTGCAACAGGCAACAGTTGTTCTCTCTTCTTTTGGAAATGGCCAAGGGCAGCTGTCATAAGCTTCCTTACACACTGGGCTTACTCACACAAGACATGCCCAACTCCAAATAATTGCATTTTACAGCCTGGATTATAGAGCCTTAATACCTTTTAGGCACCCATTTTTGAGGATATGCAGCAGGTATTAAAGGAGGGAAGTAAACCTACTACTATACAATAATATATTAGCAAATGGAAAAGATGCTCTAGTTGGTGCTTAGACAACAATCAAGCCCATTTGAAAGCTAGTGGCTTTCTGGTTATACATTATTTGGGAGCAGTATTATCCTCTGGGTTGTCTTACTCCATCAAGGTACACCTGTTGGCCATTTTAGCATAATTATCCATGGATCCCCCTCTTTCAATGCATTCACGTGTAAAAAAAAATTGAAAGGGGTGCTGTATACCAACCCACCTAGAAAGCAGGAGGCTCCTCCTTGGGATCTTAGTTTTGGCTTGGAAAAAATATATATTTTGCTCCTTTTGAACTAGCTCATTAGGCTGACTTGAGATTGTTAACATGAAAAATAAGTTTTACTAATTACTCTGATTTCTTCAAGAAGAGTATCTGAGTTGTAAGATCTTGTGGTGAGTCAACCTTATTTCATTTTCCACAGTGATAGGGTTTCCTTAAGAACTAATCATTCCTTTATGCCAAAAGTAGTATTCAAGTTTACTTTGAATCAAGCTATCCATCTCCCTGTCTTCTTTCCACAACTTAAGAAAAAGGGAGAAAGTATACTCCATACTTTGGATGTCCACAGATGACTTGGATATTACCTTGACAGGAATAACTTTGATCAGTTGTTCATTTCTTGTGAAGGTTAAGAAGAAATGACAACCTGTGTCAATGCAGACTATTTCCAAACGTTTGTCTCAGGCTATTACCTTTTGTATTAAACCCACTACTACAAGGCAATTCCATGCAGTGTCAAGGCTCATACTACTAGGACCTTGGATTCATCTGTGGCTTTTTGGAAAGGGCTGCATCCTGGAAATATTCTCGAAGCAACAAGTTGGTCATCTCTACATTATTTTACAAAGCACAACAAACTACATCCCTTTTGTAGGTCTTGGCCCCTCATCCTTCCTTCACCTGGTCAGTTTAAGCTATGGTGATGAACCCCTATAGCTAAATCTACCACAGCAATGATCAATATAATGAATGTAGTATAGTTGTGTAAGTAAGCATTCCATAACAGCGGATGTTAGAATGATCACTGTTTTTTGTTGCCAAGGTGAGGATCTTTGTTTATTTTCCTTGCTTTGACCTTTTCAGGGCTCTAGATTCCTTCTCTCTGATGGCATAAAAGCTGTGAAGAGTTTGGCACCCAAACCAGTGTTTTTCTTCAATGTTGGCCAAGCTGGCTAACAATATGGCTGTTGGAAGGTGCCCTTTGGAAGTTGTCCGGCTTTATCTCCTTGGCAGGATATAACCCATATAGCTGAGGGTAATGCAGCAGTGATCATTCTGACATCTACTGCTATGGTAAGCTTACTTATAAAGCTGTGTTCTCCACTTAATCCTGTGACCACTACCATTAAAGCTAGGCTATTCTGTAACTAAGAGCTGTCTGTTATTGTAATCCAATCTGTTTGTGGATTGCCTAGAAGTAAGAGAAAGATTACATGTTCTTGACATTCCCTGCCAGTATGAGTACATCCACATTGCTCTTGTCAAGGTTTTCACAGACTTTTGAGTACAGCAGGAGGATCAGGACAGCTGCTAAGGAAGTAGTAAATAATAGCAAGGAAGATGCATTTTGTATTTAGAAGTTACTTTTATTTTGGAATCAAACTTCTTTCACTGAAGTCTATATTTGGGTAAGATGGCAGGTAAGTGTGCCCATTTAGAGTGGGGAACAATGTATTATTTTTTTCTTTCTTTTTTGTCTATATAATTATGAGATAACTGTACTCAATGGAACATTACAACAAATGTTATGCAGTACCAGTGCTAGCCACTGCAACATGGTGTCACCAAAGCTGATATAAACTGTGAGACTTTGCTGTGTAAAGAATGGAAGAGAGTGATAAGGAGGCTGGCAAAACACTAGTATTAGTTGTGAATAACAGAGTCTACAGTTTTAGGAAATTCTCTTAATTTACTTGAGAAAATCCAGTCAAAATTGGTTTACAAAAACAAGTCTTTTGTGTGGTAATAAATACAAACTTGTACTGATTTTTATAATATTTACCCATTTTGCAAAGAAGAGTTTGAAAAGATATGCTGACATTTGCTTTATTTAAAAAAAGGGAAAAAAATCATCCATTAGGTCCTGCCAGATTAAAGAGGATTAGGGATCTACTCAAGATTCTTTTTGGTTCTAAAAAAGAACAAGGACCTCAGGCCAGTTTTAGAAGTCAATGGCCTAAACTAGTACACACAGAGTTCCCCCTTGAGAATGCTCACGGTATCAACAATTTTGCCCTGCCTTGAGGCAAATGATTGGATGTGTCCTATAAACCTTTAAGATGCCTATCTCCACATAAAGATTGCAAAGGAGTCTAGAAGGTTTCTGCACTTTCAGTTAGGGGCCAATCATTACCAGTTCAAGGCTTGTATTTCAGTCTCACCACAGCTCTGTGGGTGTTCACCAACTGCAAGGTAGTAGTTGCAGCCTGTTTACAGCTCAGAGGGTTACTAGTTTTTCCTTATCTAGATGATTTGATGTTATCCATGTCACTATTCCTCACTGTTGCAATTCGATACTTTGAATTTTGCGCTTAAGGACGTTCGGTGTTCTTGCGGTTCGCTGTGTATGTGACGGCCTTTCAGGAGTCGAGTAAGTGAGGTTTTGGCATTCTAATATAGACCCTGTTAAATCCCTCTGTTAAGAAGTCCACATTCTGGGTGGTCACTGTACAGTCCATCATGCCTCTTCTGCTCAAAGATGAATGGATGTGCTCCATGGATCTCCAAGATGTGTACTATCTTATAAAAATAGACAGGCACTCCAGGAGATATCTCCACTTTCACATAGGGCCCAATCATTACAGTTCAGGACTCTGCCCTTTGGTCTCACCACAGCTCCCTGGGTGTTCATCAATTGCATGGCAGTGGTCACAGCTCATCTGAGATTGCAGGGATCTCATGTGTTTCCTTACCTCAATGATTGGCTCCTCACAGCTCCCACCAAGCATACACTGGTCACAGCTACTCAGTACATGCTTCGCATGTTCAAACAGTTAGGAATTACAGTGAATCTACCTAAATTTAACCTGATTCCATCCCAAAACTTGGAGTTCATCAGAATTCAGCTGAACACCATGTCAGAGATTGCAACATTACCTCTCAGGCATGTTCATCTTATCAGATCTCATATTCAGTGCCTCCTAGATTTGTCTGTTCCTCAGGTCTGCTTCATTCTCAGGGTCTTAGTGTCAATGGCAGTGGCCATCTGTTTGGTGCCACTAGCCAGGTTCTACATGAGGGCTCTTCAGTGGACTCCAGCAGTCCAGTTGTCATCTCCTTTCTCACCCGATGATGGCCTCAATTAATTTCAACCTGGTGTGGGCAGACCATTTTCTCTTCCACCCCCCCAAGTGCCACTGTGACCTCAGGTGCTTCACTGTTGGGGTGGGAGAGCATTACAAGGGAAAGACTGTCCAAAGTGCATGGTCCCCTGCAGAGACCAAACTGCACATAAATGTACTGGAGTTGAGAGTCATTCTTCTCATGTTGCAAGCCTTTCATGACTGTCTCCATCTAGGTACCATTGCAGTTCACACAGACAACATGGCAGGTGTGCGGTACATCAACAAGCAAGGGGCACACGTTCTTATCTGCTTTACCGCGAGGCCATGAGGGTGTGGGAATGCGCAATGTCCTCTGGGAGCTTTCATCTTGCCACACACATTCCCGGGGATTCCAACGTGTTAGCAGAAAGACTCAGCAGGGCCATCCTGAGTCCTCACAACTGGCCCCTGAATCCCTCATTGGCGAGAGAGATTTTTTTTTTTTGATGGGGTCATCCAAGCTGCAATCTGTTTGCTTCCCCTCACAATCACAAATGCAGCCAGTATTTCACCCTGATTCCCCTGGCTGGGGAATCCTCCAGGGATGCTCTGGTTCAGGATTGGCATGCTTACCCTCCTATTCCTGTCATTCCCAGAGTACTTCAGAAAGTTCGCCTCAAGGCCACCTTGATCCTCATCGCCTACTTTTGGCCTTGGCAGGTGTGGTTTCCCCTCCTACAGTCTCACCAGAGGTACCCCTCTTGAGTACTAGATCCCCTTCTGGATCTCATTTCTCTCCCCTCCAATCTTCTGATCACAAATCTTCAGACTCTGCATCAGACCACGTGGTTTGTCCACTTTCCATAATCCTAAATCAGTCCAGGCTTCCATTTCCCATCAGAGACATTATTCTGGCCTCTTAGAAGGCCACCACCAGAAAAGTTTACACTAGCAAATGGAAAAGGTTTTCTATTTGAACCAAGCAACAAAATCTGGATTCCTTCTTGGCTTCCATTCCAGATATCTTATTGTTCTTGTCTTCGCTCTTTCAGGACGGAGCTAGATTCTCTACTATCAAGTTGCAATTGGTGGCTGTTTCTAACTTCCATGTTTGTGAGGAGCCTAATTTTTCTTCTCGCATTTGTAAGGCCTTTTTTGAAAGGTGTTTTCCTGATTCAGCCTCCATTCAAAGATCTATCTCCTCCTTTGGACCTTTCATTTGTGCTGCAGTCTCTTACACAGAGTCCCTTCAAGCCTGCTGCAACTTGTGATATAAAATTTATATTGTGGAAGACCGCTTTTCTGGTGGCTATAACTTTGGCAAGAAGAGTGTCCAAGTTGCAGGCTCTTTCCATTAATCCACTTTATTCTCCTGGTACCTCGGCTTTTTGCCGTCAAGGGATAAAGTTATGACCAAGCCAGCAACCTTAAATACATATACCCTTATTGATTAATTAAGCAATCAAACAATAAAACGGTTAAACAGTGAAATGATTGAACAATCCACCAGGTACCACATCATCTTTTTAACCCCACAGCAATATAAAATTCTAATACATAAATTACATACATATATAAATACATAAATATATGTGTGTGCACATTTCCCTTACTAAGTTAAGCACATCAATATATATCAGCAAAAAAAGTCCCCAAGCGAAGGAAACACTTTCAAAATAAAAGATGCAGATGAATAAAAACTGAACAATTTTATTCCAATACTTGACAGTAGTACGGTAAGCGCTTTCACAATAATTCAATATTGCTTCATCAGACCAAGACTAACAACTAACATAAGTCCTTAAATAACATTGCTAGGCCTCAAAATTCAAAGTAACCACTCAGAAGCCAGCAAATCAAAATTAATTACAATTTAAAGACAAAGTTACTAATTTCTATTCAAAGTTGAATGTGCAATGCATTTCAATACCATTTATAGCTCCAAAGCAAATTTCCTTATAGTTCATGTTTGTTTATAAATTCTATTAATAAATAATTATATAAATAATTAAAATGAAAATAAGAAAATATATAAAAAAGAATATAAATATATATGAAAACACACACATATCAAGTACATATATAATAACTAAAATATATATATAATAATTAGATGTGAGTATATATGTACAACTCATATAAATATAGTGTACACATTTACAAACATTATACTATATAACTCAACCATTATTTTTAAAAATCATCTGAACACCAAAAACGAATACATATGCATAATGTGCATAACTTTAACACATCACTACGTAGCACAGCTACATATAAATGCATATAAATACTACAAGCCCTTCTTATACTTATTGACCCTTATAGATTTCAGAACAGTGGGACACTGTCATTCAGACAGGTTTATTCTTCAAAAGGCTTGTCACTACCAGGACCAGTCAGAGCTCATTCCATGAGATCTGTAGCTACAGCATCTGCTTATTTGGCCTGGCATTCCTTGGTTAAGTTTTGTGCAGCGGCCACTTGGTCTGCTTCTCACACTTTTGTTACTCATTATAATCTCAACTTAGTTTCCAGGACCAGGGCTTCCTTTGGCTCCATAGTTTTTCAGTGTGTCCTTCCATGAGGCCACCCAGGGTTTTATGGTAGCTGGGGACTCTGACCCAACAGTGAGGAATAGTGACATGGATAACATCAGATAAAGAGTTATGTACTTACCATAACTTGGCATCCATGTTATCCTATGTCACTATTCATCACTATCCCTCCCTCCTTCCCCCGTCCTGTGGGACCTAGAGGAAGTGGAGATGTCCTGTGTGGCAGTTAAGGTCTTCCTTAGCTGTTTTCTAGCTCTAGGGCAAACTCACTCAAGAAGGACTTTCATCTCTCCACTACACAGTTCAAATTCTGTATTATCATCAGTCCCCTCTGGCATTGCTGGTTCTCAGAGTGCTGGGTGTCATGGCAGCCTCCATTCCCATGGGTGATTATGTCAGAGTTCACATGAGGATACTTCAGTGGATGCTTTCCACACAATGGTCACATCTAGTAGACTCCCCTTCAAACACAGTACTAAAAACTTAGGCTTGCAGGAACCATTTAAGCTAGTAGCTGACTTTTGCAGTTGCTCACATAGACTATTTGTAACACCCTCTCCATTGGTAATATTGGCCATATGTGCCTCCTGTTTGGGGTGGTGGAGGTTTTTGAGGAGAGGATGATCCAAGGAGTTTGGAAGCTGTCAAAGGCCTTGCTTCATAACAATCTGGAGATGAGATGTTCTCCAAGGATTGCAGGAATTTCAGGACCTGTTCTCTCCAGGAGTGATAGCTATACAGTCTGACAACATGTTACATGTATGGTACATCATTAAGCAGGGAGGCAACAAGTCCTACAATCTCTGTAGTGAAGCCATGTGAATGTAGCAATGGGCATTAGATTTCGGTCACTTTATGGTGGCAACACAGATACGGGAAAACATCAGATGGCTGTCAGGTTCAGCAGGTGTATCCTAATGTCTCACTAGTGTTCCGTCAATCCATTATTCGCTCAAGAGATTTTCAGCCAGTGCAGCTAGCCTTGCTGTGATGTGTTTACCTATCCCTCCATTGCCAAGTGCAGAAGCTCCTTCACCCTACTTCCCTCACTGGGCAGTCACCAAGGGACGTTCTAGTCTGTGTATGGCTCCAGATCTTCTTTTATGCTTTTCGTCCTCTTACCCTCATACCTAAGTTCCTACAAAATACAAATAAAACTTGACCTGCAAATCAGAGATAATCCTCATTGCTCTGTAATTGCCCAGGCAGATCTGGTTCCCTTGATCAAGTCTCATTTAAAGAGCCCCAAAGGCTTCTGGATCCACAGCCAGATTGCCTCTCTTACCCATCTGAATAGCCTCAACCTGGACTTTCTCAAGCTAAAAGCATGGTTTCTCCAATTCCGTTAATGGATAGCTGTACCTCCTTTTCAGAAAAGGTGGTCCATATTTTGCCCTTTTCTCAGAAGTAATCTACCCAAAGGACCTATAAAGGTAAATGCAAGTGTTTATTTGTCTGTGCTGCCACTCAAGGTTTGGAACTTTACTGTACTTCCTTTGCAGAGGTGCTACAATTTCTCTCTTCATTATATGACACAGGCTCCACTTACTCTACCATCAAGGTACAGTTGCCTTCTATTTCAGATTTTCATCCTGGTTACCAAAACACTACCTTGCCATCACATTAACTTCGCAAGGTTTTTCTCGGAGGACTATTTCTTCTTTGTCCACCAGTTAAAGACCTTTCTCCTCCATGGGTGCTTAATTTAGCACTGAAAGCACAAACAAAACCTCTGAACTGGCATTCTGTTCAGACTTAAAAGTTTTTTTTCATGGAAAACTCTGTTTCAGGGCACTGTGCTGGACACGCTTCTCTTCAGCCAGATGAATTTCAGAATTCCATGCTTTGTGTGCTATGGCATCACACCTAATCTTTCACTAAGACAGAGTTACTCAGTCCATTGTAGCATGAAAATCTAATCTCAATCAGCCTATAAACCTCCTGGTATTCTTTCAAAATCGCTCTAACAACAGTGACTGTATGTATATATATATATATATATATATATATATGTGTGTGTGTGTATGTGTGTGTGCGCGCGCGCGTGTGTATATATTTTGCATACCCTAGACATCCACAGACAACTCGGATTTTGCTTTCATAGAACAAAAACTTTTAGAAAGGATGCATGGGTATTTGTTAGGTTGTTTGTTTGCTTCCTTTGCCTCTAACAGATTAGGCAAAAAAAATTTATAAACAGACACCGTCAAGATGACTGTCTGTTTGTATTGTCTTGCCTATTCCTATAACAATAAAGTTTTACCTACGAAACTAAAGGCTCATTTAATTTAGTACATGGTGACTTCCACTGCCTTCTTTAGGAATTTTCTGTAGATGACATGTGTGTATGTGGTCTACCATGCACACCTTTTTCAAACTTTGTAAGTTGAACATTATTTCCAGGCTCAAAACTTCAGTTCTGAATGGTATCCTGTCATAATTTCACCCAAGATATTATTTAAGATGGGATTCTGTCCCAACTGTCAGACTGGATGGACTGGTGAAATAGGACAGGACATTTTTGTACTTAACATAATGCTGGATCCTTTTCATCTAAGTCCATCCAGTACAACGTCCATCCCTCCTTCCAAATGGTCACCTTTGTCATTCTAGTACCTTTAATCATTAGTCAGCTAACATAAGCTGAAGAGAGATGTTTACAAGGGGTTAAAGGAACATTTTTGAGGAACTTGAGGCACTGGAGAACTGATGAATGGTCAGATTGGATCAGACAAGAGGCTTGGTACTTAACAGTCATATGAGACGGACTTGGATAAAAAGGATCTGACATTATGATGAGTACATAATTTCCATTTTTGTAACCAAGTTTAGTTTTACTGTTAGTATAACTTTGATGTGCATGAGGCAAAAGCAAGCATGAGGTCCTCTGCAACCTCTAGTCATCTGAAAGACTTGGCTACTTGGAGAAGGAACTTCTACACAATTAGTGACCAAACAGAATGTAATTATTTGTTTTGTTTTAGTGCAGCACTCAGATAGTAAGGTGTGATTACTTTGTCAGTTTCTAACACCTTAGGCCAGAGATCTAGGTAAACTTCAGTAAGGCTAATACCTTCGATATGATTCCATTTGGGTCATTCCTTTGTTTAATTTTAAATTAGTTATTAGGTAAATGATTGACATCCAAGTAGCTGCAAAACAGAATTCTGAAAGCAATACTCAGAGGACAAAATGTTGTCATGATTGGTATAAGATACAAAAAGAATATTAGGGGTTAGCTTATCTTTTTCATCTCCACTTTACCTGCTGTTTCAGTAGTGTGGACTGCCACACAATTTGGAGTGTTTGCTTAGTCTGTATATGTCACAGGAATATTATAGTAACATGCTAGTAACTTAAATAAGTCATAGTATTTAAAAGCATCTTTGCATTGTTGATGATGTAGAAAAAAATACTAGCAAAATTAGAGGTGTGTGTTATATCAGACTAAAACTTTTATTAATAGACGGATAAGCACAGTTGTCAGCACTAATTACTTTTAAAAAGTAAAAGCAATGTCTTTCAACTTTTCCCAGTTAGGATTTGCCACAGCGGATCACTGGTCTGCAAATTGATTGGTATTAGTTTTTTTATAGTGTCGAGTTGCCAGCCCGGCTCCCAGCCTTCACAGAAGGCACACACACATGCACCTACAAGCATGTCTTTAAAGCTCACTCGACCGCAGAGAAAACATGCAAACTCCACACAGAAGGCACTCCAGACGAGAATTGAACCAAAGAACCTCTTGCTGCGAGGCAACAAAATGTAATGACACTTATGCTCATCCATCTATCAGTAAAGACTTTAGATCTAAAGAAGTCTATTGTGTCTTATCCCTCAAGACCCAAGCAGGGTCAAGCAGGGACAAACTAGTGGCATTCTTAACTATTGTTCTGACTTTTTTCCGAAGCCTACTTGGGGTATAAAAAAGTTTGTGTGAACACTTCCATTAAAAATCCCAAACATTCTGGACTTTGCATACTTAAGAGCCCTAAAGAATTCTTCCCCTTTTTACTCTGTCAGTTGCTTTTCTAGTCTCTTTTCTCATTTTTTTTTATAATCTCCTCTCATTGATTCTTTTATCATGCAATATGTTATGCATCCTGTTAATTATTCTTTTTTAACAGTATTTTCAATTATAGACCCAACTAAAAACTCTGCCAGAGTTGCTCTTTCACTTAACACGTGTCTAGTTTCTGTTTGCCTCTACTGTTATTAGATTGTGATAGAGAAGGCAATCTCTAACCTGTAATCTAAACTCCCGCTTAGCCTTAACTCACTGTTACCTGTTTCTCCCAAGTTGTTTTCTCTCATTATCTTGTTTCCTTTGGTAATTTCTTCCAGTAATTACCAGTCCCCCTTGCCTATTTTCTGCACCTCAACTTGCATCTCTAATGGTAAAATCTCTTTTCCCCATTCCCATGGTCACTTAACTCTTACAATATTTTCTTCTACTTTATGAATATAATATATTGTATGGTGATTACTGTTTTCCTTAAGGACTTGCAGCCAGAGTCCTAATCTGTCCCTATCTCTTGTATTTACTTCAGCTCCATTTTATTACCATCCTTTTCCACTTTGATTTATGACCTTCTGATTCAGTTATGTATATGATTCACTATGAATAATCACAACCAATTTGACTAACTTGCAGTTATTCAACCTTATAACATCAACAACCTTGGAAGGTTGCTAGCCAGAACAGTAACATTCTCAAGGTTTCAAAACCCTAAAATCTTTTTTTTGCACTTCCCAACATGAGGGCAAGACCACATACATCCAACTAAATATATGTATATACACATACATACATGCATACCAACTCTGAAAAGAGGATAAAAGTGAGGAAAATCCTACAGTCAGCTTCTCACTTTTCTCTGAAGCTGGCCTTCTTGACAGGTTGCAAGTAGTCCTTTTCCATTTTGAAGTTCAAGTGTCAGTCAAGTCTGCAGTGACAAACAGTAGGGGCTCGACTCATGTCTATCCAACTGCATCCTGGTAACATTGCTCTTTGCACCCTGCACTTCACTGCTCTTTGCTTTCTGTCTGTCCTTGCAAGGCCATTTCCATTTTAAGTTAGTATTAACAAAGTAGCTATTCTGATTAAAAAAAAACATATTGCGCACTATAGTTCTTTTGAATATGTTTTCGTCTCATAGCTTACACTCGCACACTAAGGATTGGCAGGCTGATCTTGTATGCAGTTGCCCCATCTCATATCTAGTTGAATCTACGTCACACTTTCTGACTTTTCACTTCAATAAAAACATTCAAGAAACAAAAAAACTAAATATGTGTAAAAATCCTCATAATCCAGTTTTATGATTGGGTTACCAATGAACCTGGCTGGGGGTACTATTAGTCTGACTCAGCTTCCACAAGGTTTTTGACTTGACTTCCACATATAACTGACAGGAAAACTGGAGAGGTTGAGAGTAGGACAAAGACCAAGGAAATGGATTTCTAAACGGTCACATGCTGGGACACAGAGAGCGGTGATGACAGGGATGCTGTCAGGAATAAGTCAAGTGTTTGATGGGGTCAGTACTATTCACTGTATTTGTTTTAGACATACATGTGAGAAAAGTGAACTGAATTTTCTTCTTTACTGATGACACAACAGATAGATACAGCAGTAGTTGCTGGGGGAGTGAAGAAGCTGACCAAGTGGGCAGAACAGAAACAATTGAGTTGCATTGCAGATAAATACAAAGCATTGCACTTCTGCCATAACACCCTGATATGTAGTATCAACTGAGGAAGTGGAACTGATGGTAGGTGAGAAGGAAGTAGTCTTACATTAAGACAAATTGCTATGGAATTGCATTAAGATTTGACTGCAAGAACACATCTCTATCTGTGAAGACTAAAAAAATAGTTTTTCTAAAATCTGCACCAGTTGTCTTATTCCTCTGGGGAGGACAGGTAGATCAGCCATCTATGGTCAGCTGTGGGTCAGCTTTCCTCATATCCAAATTGTTTGCCCTCAAATCCAGGTCCCTGGATTACAGGTAGGATATCACAAGCTGCCTTCAATAAGTGGATCTTTGGTATTCTTGTTCCCCAGCTGTCAACAGGGAGAAGGTTCTGAAGGCACTCATTAAGGCCAAAAACACTGCTTCATTGGGCCCTGACAGTATTCCTGGTTGCCTCCTAAATAGCCTAAAACATTATCTAGCAGGACCAGTTGAGGGTGGGGTTTGGCATAATGGTTAAGGTCTTTACCTCAGAGATACAAAGTACAGAGTGTGATTCTGACCTCTGGTTATCGGCTAGGCTTGTGATAGTCTGCAGACTGATAGGATCATAGCTAAATAATAGGCTATAAACCTATGAAAAAAATGTAAGGCTCTTCAACTACAGCTTCAAAACAGGTTATGTCCCAGGGGACTGGAGGGCTGCAATGGTATTCTATCTTCATAATGGTGGACAATCAGCTGACCTCGGGAACAACAGACCCATCAGTCTGACATATCTGATATGCAAAGCTGTGGAACAAGTTATCTTGGAAATAATCAACAAGGACATTGGCGACCTACAGACACTGGACCCTTCCCAGTTTGTCTTTGTTATGGGGAAGGTCTTGGATACTTAACCTTTTGGACTTCTTCGAGAGGGTCACTATGGCTATGGATGAACAGTGCACACCATCGACCTCAACCTGACCAAGGCATTCAATACAGTACCCCACTCAGGTATTGACAGACTCTCAGAACTAAATATAAATCCCTACATAATTCACTGGATTGTCAGATAGGACCCAAGAAGTCAGGATTGGTAAAATCACCACCGCCAAGAGGCCAGTAACCTGAGTAGTCCAGGGCACTATGCTGGACACGCTTCTCTTTGGCATCTACTTCATGGACATCAAGACTAATGTCAAAGGCCACTGGCTCACCAAGTTCACAGATGACTGTAAATTGGAAGCTATCATAGATTCCTGCCATGACAACAACATCCTACAAGATGGTCTAACAAATGATCAGTGCAAAAGCCATGCATTAAAATTCAATGCAAAGAAATGCATTATAGTCCTTTTTTGGAAATCATCCACCCAAGCTAATGACTTCATCAAAAAAATCCCCTAAGAGATGACCTGATAGTTAAGGATCTGGGGACATATGTAGACCATAATCTGGTGTTTGACCAACACATAGCCAAGATAGTAAGAAAATAATTCTATATTGCCCAACTCATAAACAAGGGTATGGCATCCAGGTCCAAGGAAGTAATAGTACCACTTTACTCAGCCCTTATGAGATCCATCATTGAGTACAATTCCCCCCTTTGGTATGTACCTAACCAGACACAACAGCTAGAATGCCCTCAAAAGTTTGAATTACCCTGTCCTACACACATCGCCTTAAGATCCTATTTCTGTACTCAGTCTCCTACAGGTTACTGAGAGACAATCTATGCCTAACATATAAGACATCCTCAGATCCAGCACTGATAGATCACTTGCCCACCGTCAAGGCAAACAGCATCAGAAGCACTAGGTCCAAGGACCTGAACTTTGTCTGTGACATAAAAAGACCCTTCTGGAGGAACCGATATGTGTCTCAAAGGATCCCTGCTCTATGGAATAAGCTCCCCATCTTCATGAATCAGAGTTCATCACTGACCCTATTAAAAAGAATCCTTGATCATTCAATGGGAAGTCACAAATTCACCCCCGGTCTGGCCTCCATGTCTGATGGACAAAGGTCATCAGTAAGTAAATTAATCCCCAGCTAACATACCCCCCACACATACACATAACCTTTGGCTGCCTTTTCACTAACATACTCCACCACTGTTAATTGGTAAAGGCAAAAAAAAATTGTTTTAAGAATGTCTTGAAGCTGTATGTATACAATTAATAGTGGATTGGGAAAAAGTTATAATGGGAGGAGTTACTTAGAGAGGATGAGATTGGGTATACAGCACATGTTGTGTTAGAGCAATGTTATAGGCACTCCGTGGGTTTTGAGGAGTGAGGTTTAGATAGCACTGCATATATAACAGATGGAAAAAGAAAGAAAAGGGGAAGATTGTCTGAAGGAAATTTATTGTGGGTATATTGAAGGCAGGTGTGTTTAGTGAACAAAGAAATTGGATAACTAATACTGAGAAATCATGTCTGTCCAGCTTACATCGTAGAATAATGACAGTGTAAAAATAAATTAACTGAATGAGATTATGGTTGAATTTTTAGTTTATTTCTGATATGCACTTTGAAGTATAACCCCAAAACAAGTTCTGTCTGAAGGTCAGAAAGGATGTTTTAAAGTAATAAGCACCATAGTAAGATGATTGCTGTTATGGTGATATTGTTATGAAAACTTAAGACGTCTGGGGGCAGCTGATGTCAGTGTTCATAATGTTCAAGTGTGTGTGTGTGTGTGTGTGTGTGTGTGTGTGTGTGTGTGCTGTGTTTAGTTTAATGACAACAATAAAATCTGTTATTTAAAAAATGAGGTCACATATACAAGTGTTAGAAGTAATGGAAGACTGTGCATAGTAATCAAGAAGCCTCCAGAGTAAAGAAAGCTGCTGCTACTTCGGATCCAGAGGATCCAAATGGGATGATTTTGGCATCTTGTAATGCTGCATTTGGCCCTGTTTTCATTGGAGTGGTTCCAGACATGCCTACAGAGAGGAGATACAGAGGAACATACATGACACACTGGGGGGATTATGTCTCTTGAGTGGCCAGAAGAAGCATGGTGATCCCTCAGAAAAGATGCATTCTGTATCTGAAGAAAAAAGAAGTTTGGTTTGCCTTCCTTAGTCTGCTGGCACAGTGGCTCTCACCAGGAAAAGCTGGAGGCAGTGAGTAGGTGAGCAACAGAGTGAGTCAGTGGGTGAATATGCACCTGTATATTTGTATCTGTATGTGTAGCTACATCTGCATGTCTTTTATTGTCACACCACCACTGATCTCAGATTCTGTGGTGTCCTGTGGCCTCTTCTCTACCACTACCACTACAGTTGGATACATTATGTGACCCCTTGCTACATGGATCCTTTGTTTTCTGTGTTGAAGGCCTCTTGGCTGTCTTGTGATGAAACTGATCTGCAGCTCAAGAGTAGAGCAGCCACATAGGGTCAATTGTAAGGCTGCCATGTGGGCTGATATCTGTGAGTCATACCTGTTCTTCCATTGTGCTGAAAAACATCATCAGAAGGAAATGCAGTACTGCTGTGAGAGAGCTGTCCTCATTTGTATGGTGACATGCCCAGCTTTTGCCTACCCATCTACCAAATCAGCAAATACCTTTCTCATCACAGCTGCAGTGTCAACACTGGAGCTTGTGCACTGAGGAGATATATATAACCTTCTCCTGAAGGAGGTGAGCAGAAAATGTCTCACCACTCCATCCCTTGTCATTGGTTTCTCCAGGGGCAAGGCCAGTAATAGAACCTGGGTCATCTAAGTGACAATCAGGGCTTCATCCCTGAACCCTGCTTAGCCTGTGGAGTATTTATGCCTTTTTGTCACTACATACACGCCACACAAAGAATATCATATTAAAATAAAAATACCCATCCTGTATATAACATTAAACTTTCAAAAACCAGTCACACTTTTTAGCAAGAGGGGGTGGGGTACACTCTGATCTTGTCTTAGCAATTACCCATGATAAGAGCATAAAGTTTTATAAATACTGACATTTATAGAGTAGCACAGTCATAATATTACCATGTTAACCTAACAGTTTGTTGCTTAGTCATCAAGAGAATAGGAGTAGTCTACAGAAACAAATTAGAGGAACTGATCAAAAGACCTTTCCCTTGGAAGAGACAGAGATATGAGATTGAGAAGTAAAAGGCTTAGAAGTATAGTAAAATAAATGTGTGCATGGAGTGAAAGCTTAGGAGGGAATCCCATAGTGCCATGCAGGCATAGCCTCATCTTTGACTGTATTTGAGTTTAGAGCTTATTTAATTGGTACTTGGGTATTGGGCATTCATGATACTGGCTGCTGGAATGCTGGCTTACCCCAAAAAATGTAAAACAGAAAGTGAATTGGTTTTATTTTACTTTTTTTTCTAAGCTAGGTTCCATTCAGTTTCACATTTGCTTTCTGGAGCTCAGAGCTCCTCACATGCTACTGAAAATTTTTAAATGTAAGTAAAGAAAAAAATGAAATCTGCCTACTTCTTTGGCAGGGCTATTTTCAAAATAGTCAGGTATTATGCATACTCGGAAAGTAGAATAATAAGGCAATTATAACTTATTACAGGTCTTTTTTTTAAATACCTTTATTGAATTATACTGTGACATAGGCAAATTTACATTTATACAAAAGTAATCAAATTGCAGGCCGCGGTCCTGTAGCAGTTAGCGTTGTTGCCTCACAGCAAGAGGTTCTCCCGTTCGATTCTCAGCTGGAGCGCCTTCTGTGTGGAGTCTGCATGTCCTCCCTGTGGTCGAGTGACGTTAAAGACATACAGGTAGGTGCGTGCGTGAATGGGCGTGCCTTCTTTTTTTTTTCCAAAGAATTTTATTAAATAATTATTAAAATGAACAAATATTTCCATGAAATTATAAATTTTTTTCTTTAAAGTTAAAAAACAAGAAATTAAAAAAACAAACATTCTAATATATAAACCAATGTAACTAAACTATGTACAAAGACATACATCATGCAAAAAAAATTTTTTCTTAATGTAGCTGTAGGATTAATAAAAATCATTTGTTTACATAAATTAATAAACTATTTTTCTAGAAGTTCATAGATCATATTCCATGAATTATATAATGTAGTATTCCTAGATGATCTAGATTTAATAGTTAACATTTCCAAATTACACGTTTCAAGCAGTATATTTTTAAATTCCAAAAATGTAGGTGCTGTACTAGATTTCCAATTCTTAGTGATTGTTTTTCTAGCTATAGATAGTATAGACCAAACCAAAGGGTACTTATTCTCTTTTACACAATCAGGAACAGGAGTATTAAATAAAACAAATTATTTAGATATAAAGAAATTATCAGTAAAAATTGTTTGCAACAAATTATTGATATCATCCCAAAATTTTCTTAAATATATGCAATTATAAAACATATGAGACCAGTCAGCATTCAATTCAATATTACATCTCCAACATGTTATATTCTTTTTAGAAAATATACTTATATTATGAGGAGTGATAAATGATCTATTTAAAAATCTCCATGTGAATAATTTCCATTTTAAAGAAGAAGTAGTCATACTTGCTGATTGTAAAATATTAAATTTGTCTTTCTCAGAAGGGGGATTATTAATAATTAAAGAAAAATATTTCCAATAATTATCTGAATGTGTATCTAAATCACATTTAATTGCCCTATAAATGTTTGATAACTTGTTATTAACAGGAGATTTATGCAAAACTGATAAAATCATATATTGTATTAGCTTGGGAATTTTTTTCCTAATTATAGGAGACATAGAATCCAATTTATTTAATACATATTGTCTAGCTTCTTGAAGCTCTAACCATAAACAAGAATCAAGTTTATACTCTTCCAAGAGTAAACTATTGGATTTTATCTCATTATTTATCATCATTTGGTGCCAAAATGTTAAATGCTTTTGCTGAAATATAGACATTCTTGTATAATCTGAACGAGAGAATAGACCTGTGTGTGTAGGCTATAGGGAAGAGTAAAACAAGCCAATCCTTATATATATATTTAAATATAAAATTTTTAAATGATTTAAAAAGAAAAACTATATACTTAGAGTTAAAACTCAGAGAAGAAAATTCAGAAATATAATCTTTTAACCTCCAAATAAATGGTTTATTAATTATATTTAGCTTATAGGAACTGTTTTATCTTTGGTATTTTGTGACAATACCTCTATAAACTCTTTCCACTTAGCAGTATATTCCACATCAATGAGATGAGATATTGTATTGAATACTGATGAAATTGAATACATTTCTAAATTTGGTAAGGCTATACCCCCATTATTCCAATTATACACAGCACAGTGGTGCAGCGGTTAATGTTGTCACCTCACAGCAAGAGGTTCTCCGGTTTGATTCTCGGCTGGGGTGCCTTCTGTGTGGAGTTTGCATGTTCTCCCTGTGTTTGCGTGGGTTTCCTCCGGGTACTCCGGTTTCCTCCCACATTCCAAAGACATGCATCTGGAGCGTTTCTCCCCGGGCCTCCGCTGAAAACAGGCTCTGTGGAACCTAGTCGGACATTCCCGGTCAACAAATGTTAAATAAATAAAATAAATAAATAAATAAATACATATGGTATGTTAATGCAATCCTTGCCTTATTTGGGAACCACAAAAATTTCTGAATTATTGAATTACATTTTTTAATTATTTGGTAAGAAGGAGGTATAGATAAAGATTGAATTATATATAAGATTTTGGGGAGAAGGATCATCTTTATTATTAAAAGTTTATCATCCATAGAAAAGGGTAATTTGTTCCATTTATTTATTCAATTTTCTATCTGTGATAGACTTTTATTATAATTTATTTGAATGGTATCTTTAATATTGTTAGTAATAATTATACCTAAATATGCTATTTGTTGAGACTGAGCTATATATTCATTATATTCATCAGGTATATTGTATTTTTTGAACCTGTTAAAAGAATTCGTGTTTTATTATTATTAAAAGTAAGGCCGGAATTTTTTTGAAAATATTCCATGTTTTTAAAAAGTTTTTGTATAGATTCCCTTCTACTCCCAAGAGTAATCAATATGTCATCTGCAAACATTTGTATTGTAGATGATATAGTGGGGTTTAACTTGTATCCTTCAATATCTGTATCATGTCTTATTAAATTTGCCCATGGCTCCATAACTAATGAAAATAAAAGAGGGGATAAAGGACACCCTTGCTTAGTACCTTTTACTATTGGTATATTTTGAGATATACTAGTACCAATTTTAACATAAGCTTGGCTACCTTCATGGTGATAAGATTGATAAAATTATTGGAGAAATTTAATTCCTTTAATAGAGTGAACAAATATTCCCATGTAACTGAGTCGAAAGCACAATTTATATCTAAACTAACTAGGGTTAAATTTGTTTTAAGATTTTTAACCGAATCAGTTAAAGTTAATATTCTTTTAATGTTATCATATGAAGTTCTCTTCATTATAGACCCTGTTTGATCACTATCAACTAATTTGGGTAAAAGTGTTTTAAGCCTTTCTGCATAAATGGACATAAATAATTTGTAATCAGTGTTTAATAGGGAGATGGGTCTATAGGAGGTACACTTAGAGGGATCTTTGTTAGATTTTAAAATAGGAAAAATAAAATTGTATTTCCAAAAAGGTGGAATTATGTTTTTGTCCTGAACAAGATTAAATACTTTATAAAGCAATTTTAGAGCATTTATAGGTAGTAATTTGTAAATTTCAGGAATGACGCCGTCATTACCTGGTGCTTTATTTTGCTTTAATTTGGTAATGTCAGTTTGAAGTTCTTTGAAAGATATTTGTTTATCAATAGAAATCCCTTGTTCCTCTGAAAGTCTTGTTTTAGTGTATTTATTAATAAATCTTTTTATTTCCTCTTTAGAGTTAATTTCAGTAGCTGTTTGGTTGATGTTTATAAAAAACTCTCTAAATTCAGTTAATATATTGTGAATTTCCGATACCATTTTTCCTTTTTTGGGGGAAAATATTTCATTAATATGATTAAATCTATTTAATCTTTTTGTTTTATTAGCAAGAATTGTTAAGGATTTAGGGTTAGAAGAGAAATTTATAAACTTGTATTTTTCTATATTGATCATAGTTTTATGTTTTAATATTTCTAGATATTTATTTAACATATTTATTTATTTTCTTTTATCTGATATATCTTTATCACCCATATTACTAAGTTTTAAAGTGTCTAATTTACATTGTATATCTTGCAGCTCTTTATCCCAAACTTTCTTTTTTTTGTTGTACCAATTCAATATCCTACCATATAGATAAGCTTTTAGGGCATCCCATATGTAAATTTCTGATATATCATTAGTGTTGTTAAGGTCTAAAAAATTCTGTACCTCTGTAGAAATGAAATCATTAAAATCTTTTAATTTTGTGATATAAGCTGGGATCCTTTTTATATGAATATTAAAATTTGGATTGACTACCACTTCAAAAATTATAGAATTATGATCTGATAAAGGACATGAAATCACTGCTGATTTGTTTAAGGAATCTGTTAAATTATTAGAAATAAAAACTCTATCTATCCTTGAGTATGAGTTATGTCTATGAGAAAAAAAGGTGTAAAACAAAGAAGTAGTATCTGCAAAATAATTTAGATCTTTCAAAAAATAAGTATCTGAAAAGTATTTTAATAATTTAGATGTTGTAGATATTCTTCTCTTCCCATTAGTACTAGAGTCTTTGTAATCTAGAATACAATTGAAATCTCCTGCCAAAATAATGTTCCCTTTAGAGAATAGTACAATTTGATCTATATGTTGTTTCACTGTGTTTATCCCTATACCTGAGATCCAATATATATATTAATCAATGTGAAAATTTTACTGTTTATTTCTATGGTGACTGCACAAAACATTCCTTTATTATCCTTATATGTATCTATTATTTTAGGAAAAGGCATTATGCTGTTCCATAGGATAGTTACTCCTCTCTTTTTCTTAGTATGTTCAGAACTTACTAAAATCTTATATGTTTTAGATTCAAGTCTGAATATATCCTCTGTTATTAAGTGAGTTTCTTGTAAAAATACTAACTGGGATTTATGTAACTTAAGATATCTAGTTAAATTTCTCCTTTTATTACGATTATTTAAATCATTAATGTTAACTGAGATACCTTTTAGTATAGTCATTGAAAATTAAATGATGTAAATATAAACATACTGAGCTAAGAAATACATAAGAATATATCTAATAGGAATACTATTATGATCATTAGAACAAACAGTGTAAGAGTATCATATTCTTAAAATTAAGGTTGTTTCCTACTACATAAGATATGAACGTCTGAAACGTTATTAGAAAATATTTATAACATAAACATGAAACAAAATAACCAACCCGAACCCCTCTGGAGTTTAAAACTCCTAATTTGAATGACATCAGTCACTCGAATCGCCCTCCTATCAAAAGCAGCATCCAATCAGCACCTGCCTAAATGTCTATAGTCATAACTATAAAAATAAGGCTTCTCATCTATAACATAAACAATTTTTTGTATGAACCAAATGTATAGATGTAATGTTGTGTCAATTAGTAAATTGATGACAGCTACATCTTAGGAATAAAGTACAGAAATTTCTTAAATTAGTTAGTAAGTTATTAAGAACTACTATGATCTATTAGTTCACTCTTCTGTTTTAAAGTAATCACATTTGATAAGAACCTTAAAAAGAGACTATGGCATTATTTTATTACCGAAATATGGCTAATAAAGGCTGAAGTGTGATGTATAGTACTGCCATAGGTGATCAGCTAACTGGGACATAGTTGTAAATGAATCACCTAAGGGCCTTCAATAACCACTAACATTGGCAGCTAATAAATAAGATGCTAATAAAAGTGATTTTACTAACAATCAACTAACATACTGATTGTTCTGAAAGAAATGAACACTGCATTTCTTTGCCAGAAACCAAATATAGTGATTACTCATCAAGAAGTAAAACCAACAACATCCTGCTAGTTTTCTTATAACCAAACACCCCGGTGCAGTCTCTCATAGAAGAGTGACTAATAAACCTTAACAGTCTGATCTTCCATTCATTGCATTAATTTGAGTTACCTCAAAGGGTCCATCACCATACTGAAAACTAGTGAAAAGGTCATATTAGTTCAAAGAAGCAAGGTGCTTAAAATAACTCCTGTATACTATATAAAAGCCTTATTTAAATATAATGAGCGTTTTATTATTCAATTATAGCTTATACTATCTTTGAATTTTGAAATGCTATTTCATTAACAAAACAAAAGATGAAAATTTCACATTTTCTAATGATAAACAGATCTAACTATTTTGAATACACCTGTCCTTGCAATATTATTGCTGCCTATGTGGTACATCCCTATCAGCCTATTACACAAATGCATTCATAAAATAACTGAGATAACCTATTATATACATCTATACATTTAACATTTTGATAAATGCTTCATGAATATTTTCTCAGCAAGTCAATAGTTATAAAAAATGTACATGTAACACAAGTATATAAACAGCATGTAGCGGTATTAAATCTTCCAAAAATGCACAAATCACAACTAGTATTTCTCATCAAGATATCGGCACTCTTGTCATACATAAAGCAAATATTTTATGAGAATAGTAATCGTTTATAAATACATAAGGCTCAAGAATACCTATGATGATCAGAAAAAGTATTTAGGCTACATGCGTAGTATAATCCCTATTTATTTAAGAGATTATTGCATATAATGTCTTACAATAAGTTGAAAGTAGTAATCTAGTTATATCTTCTTTCCGTATGCTATATGAGGAAACAAATTTGATTCAGTAGCTTCCCGATGAGGATCAGAAGATCAGTTTACTTCCGACATCTTCATGATGACGTTTTAAGAAAGCTCCGAGCTTTCCAGCCGCGATGGATATTACAGTCTCGAGCTCATCATGAAGATAAAGCTTTCAAAGTTCTGGCGGGAAATAGTAAGTAAAACATTACTTATCTACATATAAGGCAATGTCTTGAGACTCACTCTATACCAAGAGAGATGAGAAAAAAAAAAAAAAAGCCTCGCATACACAACACGAAGCAATGACCGCTGTCAAGCAAAGCTTCACCACACTATCAACCAGACTCTCCGGTTAATCTCCGTCCAAAGCACACAGGCACCAAAGCATACAATTAACACAAACACCACACATGTCTCTACAGTGCTAGAGCACCAAACCAGAGCCTCCAAATAAACACACCAACAACTCGGAAACGACAACAAAGCCTTACCATTACTTCAGCCACAATGCCACTCACATCTCAGGTCAGAAGTACGATCACTAGCATAGCAATTCTGCAACTATACATCAGGCCATCATACAAGATTCCTTTATCAAACAATTAGCCATAAATCAACTAAAATACAAATACAGCAATTATAACTAAATAAAAGTTTTCCAACCATTATAAGAACCAAAATCAAGATAAACAAATAAGCCCCCTAATGATAAGCACCACTACAAGACATCTGGAAGCATAGATATCCGAGACAGGAGAATCACTGCATCCATGTGAATCAAACCAATAAACATTAAGATAATTGATCTTAAACAAATAGTACAAATGAAAAAAAAAACAACAACAAATGACTATTCTACAAAACAAAATAGACAACTATTTAGTTAACCAATTTACATTATATTAAATATAATACCAAAAGCCCACCTGGATGTCCGATTTAATTTCCCCAACTGAGTGAATCAAGTGCAAATATGTACTTGTTATGATTCATCTTTTGATTTTTTTTTTAGGGTCAAATGTTTTCCAAGTGTTGTTCTCAGCATTCCTTTTAAGACTAGGACTGGCCCACTCCATGTCATCTACTTTTTCCAGTATGTTATTAGATTTTATATAGGTTATTGCATTGTCTAGGTCATCAAAAATTTTAAAACCATCTTGATAAAATATTTTCAGTCTTGCAGGAAAAAGCAAATGGGTTTTTATTTTATTCTTTTTTAGTTCTCTGAATAAAGGCAAGAACATTTTCCTTTTTGATAATACTGAAGAAGAATAGTCATTATCAAAGTGTATAATATTGTCCTTCAGTTTGATTGGGGATTTTGCCCACACAGTTTTTAGTACCATTTTCTTATCATGGGCTGATAGGAACTTTACAATAACAGATTTAGTATAATTACTCTTGGTGTTTTTAGATGTCACCATTGATCTATGGGCTCTTTCAATACCATATGAAAGAGCCTCTGGCAGTTCAAGTACTTCAGGCAACCAGGAAGATAAAAATATTTCCATATTATTTCCCTCTATGTTATCTGGTAAGCCAAAAATTCTCACATTATTCCTACAGGACCTGTTCTCAAGGTCATCAGCCTTTGTCTGAAGAAGAGAATTTTGCTTTAACAGGAACTCAACATTATGTTCACTCTCCTGAAGTCTCTTATTCATATCACTTAATGCAGTTTCCATTCCTGAAATCTGGTTCCTCTTTTGCAATAAATCTTCATGTAGAATGTCCATTTGGTGAGAACACTTTTCTTTGAAATTGTCAATTTTTATATCCATTTTGTCTATCTTGACACTTAGTTCCTGAAAAGTAGTTAGTAATGACTGTAGTTCTTTTTTTATAGTTGTCTCTTGATGAGAAGATTTAGTGAAGCTCATCCTGTTCTTTTACTGTAGTACTTCCAAGTGTAACTTTGACAGGAAAACTTAAAATCTACTTGAAATTTTTTATATACTACCCTAATATATATTTTAAAGAATTAATTAAAATAAAAAAACTATTATTAGGGAAGTTTATATCAATATTTCCTGTCAATAAAGTTCTGTAAAGGCAGAGCTGATAAGAAAAGCTGCTACTCTGTGCTCATCTTGGCCACGTCCCCAGTGATTTATCAAGGCGTGCCTTCTTTGAAGGTTGGGCATCAGGCTGGTAACACGGCATCGTAAAAATCCACTACTAATCATTAGCAAACCGGAGTTCTGCTGTGGCGACCCCTAACCGGGAAAAGCTGAAAGACTTTACAAAAGTAATCAAATTGTATTAAATTAACATTGACAAACATTATACTTCGCATATATTGCTGTATATCAGATAACCTAAGCAACATACATAAATTATTCAATTCCTGCCCCTTTTTTAAACAAGAAACATCTTTGTTAAACCATCACGTATGACATGAACCACAACGACACAATCCTAGCTGCAAGCACTTTACATAACAAACCATACTGACACACTCCCAGTTGGAAGCATTAAACATCACTTATAATCTAACCAATCATTTTCAGTCAAATATTGTATAGCTCATTTAAGTCCCACCTTCTTTTATACCTCATTCTTCCCCTGTATGTTTTGGTCCCACAATTCCTATGTAATTTGCTCCTACCCTTTTCTAAAGATCTCAGTTCCAGTTGTTTTATCTCTGTTACTATATTCATTACTTCTAATATAGTTGGTTTAGATTCTGATTTCCATTTTCTAGTAACTGCTTTTTAGGCAGCCACCATAATTAGACACAACAAGGCCTTACCATGTCTAGGCAATTCTGATTCTTTATCATAGCTCAGAAAAATCTTCTGACTTGTCACACCAGTCGGCCCACTCAACATCTCTGACAGTGCATTACACAAGGAATCCTTAAAGTCCGCCAACCCACCGCACTCCCAGAAAATATGATCCCGTGTACCTCTTTCTTCCCCATTACACCTCCAACAGTTGCTATCTACCTGAGGAAAAATTCTCTGGAGTCTGATTGGGGTATAAAAATATCTATGTAAACATTTCCAAGCAAAATCCTAAATCTTCTAGATTTTGTTGCATATTTGGGGAGACACACACACACACACACACACACACACACACACACACACACACACACACATATATATGTGTGTGTGTGTGTGTGTGTGCGTGTGTGTGTGTGTGTATATATATATATATATATATATATATATATATATATATATATATATCCTCCGATGGTTTCTTTGTGAATTGCTTATCCAATCTCTCTTCCCAATCCTTTCTAACCTCCTCTGATCATTGTAGTTATCATTCAGTATTGCATATGCTCTACTAATTATTCCTTTTTAATGGTAGCTTCAGTTCTAGATTATACTAAAAACTCTACCAGTGTTGTTTTTTCATTTAGGACCCTCGTATTTCTTTCACTTTTCCTATACTCTGGTATCAATCCTTGATAGGAAAGGGAATCTGTGACCTGCAGTCCAGTTGGCCTCTTCCCATTCTATTACCTTTCCCTTTCTAGTTATTTGCTCCCTATATCTTGGTTCCTTTGCCAGTTTTCTCCAATAAATTCCAGCCCCCTCTTGCTTATTGCCTATATCCCCAATTGCAGTCATCCCTATCGGCAGAATCTCCTTTCTCCATTCCTGTATTGGCTTAGTTCTTAAAATACATTTTGTTACTTTATGGATATAATATTCTGACTGATTGTTGTTATTCTGCTTAAAGGCCTGCATCCAAAATCCCAGTATCTCCTTATTTCTTGAGTTTCCCCCCTGTTTCAACATCATCCTTTTCCACTTTGAATTATAGTTTTCTACTTGCGCTATGTATAAGAGCCTTAGCTGTGAAGCTTTGAAATACCCCTTCAAATTGGGTAATCTCAATCCACCCTGTTCTACTGCAAGAATCAGCTTATCCCACTTGACTCTTGCTGTCTTCCCCTCCCAGATAAAGTCCTTCAGCTCTTTATTAATTGCTATCCACAACTTTTCCTCTGGTTGATAAAAATATGCCTGACCTGTGTATAAGACTAAAGGAACTAAAAACATTTTGACTGCTTCTATCTTACTATCCATATCCATATAACAGAGCTTCCATTTTTCTCAGTTTTTGTGTTATATTTTGTTTAGTCTCTTCCCACATATCCTTAACTGCCACACCAGAATCATTTTTAATCCATACTCCTAAATATTTCATTTTATCATGTCCCCATAAATATGGATATTGCTGAACCAATTCGTGTGTGGGTACATAATTTACTGCTATTGCCTTTGTTTTAGTTTCATTGATTTTGTATCCTGAACAGATTTGAAACTGTCTCAAAATGTTCCACAACACTGTAATGTCTCTTTTTGGTTTTGTCAGTTATAAAATAATATCATCTGCAAATAGAGCCAGCTTTTCTTCACTATTGTACCAATTATATCCTTGAATTTCTGAATCCCTTATTTTCTTTGCTAGTGGTTCTACATGTAATGCAAACAACAAAGGGGAATATAACACCCCTTCCTGTTCCCTCTGCTCAAGCAAAAATTATCAGAGAGGACCACAGCCTCTTTCATTTTTGCCTCTGATCCCTCATATATCCTCCTAATCAACCTTACCATGTTTTCAGGAAATGTAAATGCCTCTATTGCCCTGCTCATAAAGTCCCAGCTTATTCTGTCAAATTATTTCTTTTCATCAAGACCCACCAAATAACAGTGATATCTTCTTACATTCTGCTTCCCTCTGGATCATCAGTGTTCTGTTAATGTTTGCCTCCCCTCCACAACACCACATTGATCCATATCTTTCAATTTTGATATTACATTTGTCATTCTTTTAGCCGTAATAGACATGAGCACTTTATAATCATGGTTTAGTACTATAATTGCCTTGTATGAACCTGGGTGTAATGGATCTTTACCCTTTTTAGGTATTAAACCTAGATGTGCTTACTTCTAGGATGCTGGTATTTCTCCTCCTCTTAAAATACTTTTAAACAAAGCCTTCTATGTCTTTATCAGTCTTTTCCCTCCTAGCTTCCAAACTTCCACATGAATACCATCTATTCCTGGTTACTTTCCTATAGATTGGTTATACATCTCAATTTTTATCTCATCTCCTCCTATCCTAACCACTAGTAATTGAGTGTCATCTACCTCAAATCATGGCATATTTAATTCTTCCATAAACATTTCCATTTATATATTTTCTTAATTTTCATATTTCTCCACTTTATACAGACTTTCATAGAATTTCCAAAGTATTCCTAACATCTGTACAGGATCTCTTGTTACCTTCCTTGTTATGGACTCCCTCAGCTTGGCGACAGCCCTTTCTACTTTCTGTTGCCTGAGTCATTGTACTAAATGTTTTTGTGCTCTACTGTTATTATCAAAAAACAGTTACTTAACAGCAGTCTTTCTAAACTTGTGCATATTATCATGGTAATCCCTTATTTTCTGTTTAGCATTCTGCAGTTGATCCTCTTCTTGTTCTGTGAGATTCCCCCATTCTGCAATACTTTAACATTTTTCAGTCCCTGTAAATAATTCTAGTTACTTCTTAACCATAGCTCCCTTACTTTTATTTCTACCCTATTTTAAACTCCACCTTAATTTTATCCCACTCACTAGCTATATTTTGAGAATACATTTCTATCCTAATAGCTCCTGAATAATCTCCACTTCTCATTCCTTAAATTTCTCTCTCTTCAACAGATATGTGGGAAAGCTCCAATGTCTCATTTTTTCATTACCCTGTGTATTTATTTTAGTTGTTATTGGTGCATGATCTGAAATACTTATTGGATGCGTATCAAGACCTCCAATAAATTGCACATGTTTCTGTGAAATGTAGATTCTTTCTAGCCTAGCCCGGTTTTATATCTTGGGGAATAATATGTAAATTCACTCCAAACTCTTATTACTGAATTCATATCTTCCATGCCAAATATTTTCATACATTTCTTCAAAAGTCTATCCTCCTTTTTATGCTTTCCTTTCTGGGCCCTCCGGATGCATCTTCACTGTTGGAAATCATAATCCTGTCCCCACCTATAAGTAATATTCCTTGCTGAAAAATAATTATTTCTCCCAGAATTTTCTTAAGCACCATTATAGCAGTTTAAAGTGGAATATAAATACATGCCAGTGTAATCCTCCTCCCTTGCTAGTAGTTCCTTAGCACTACAGATCTACCATTATCTTTTTTTTTCAATTTTGCAATTAATATAAGTACTTTTGTTTTCCTTTGTCCCAGGTTTTCCACTAAATAACCATCCTGAAAACCTTTCTTTATCAAATTCACATGTTCATTTCTTTCTAAGTGTGTCTCCTGTAACATAGCTGTTTGTACTCTAGATTTTTAATATAGTTCACTGCTTTTTCTTTTTTGTATTTATCTGTGAGACTGATGACATTTAAAGACATTACAGAAAGCATCATTGCATTAAAATGTTTTTTCCCCATCTTTTATGTATGTGTAACACCTTTTTTGTTAAATGTCTAGTTCCAAATTTTGTGTTACATGCATACACTGTTTGACGGGTTGAACTTTTGTACAATTGTTTCTTGTCACATCCATTTGAGCCTTAGTCACATCTTACAAAACTTTGTTTTTTTTATTGAAAGCCCTCAAAAAAAACATTCAATACCCCCCCTAAAACCTATTAACTTAATACTAACACATAAAACGGTGTACATCTTCAGATACTGAAGTTTTACCCTCCTAATAGAAACAAAAGTCCTAAACTGACAGCCATGCTCACAAACTTGAGTTAACCTAAAATAAAGGTTAAACATGCTATGACGCATGGTGCAGCCTGTGCTTTACTAGGTGCAAATTAGTTTTCTTTTCATTATAGCCCTCCCAGCTGGGAAAACCCCTGAATCCCCTAGCCAATTTCTCTTCTCAGTTTTTTTCCTTCAGCCAGTCACTCTTCATCAGCCTGTAGCCAGTTTCTCTTTATCAGATAGTTTCCATGGAAATATGAATACCAGCTGTAGAATTGCTTCTGAGCATGCATATTTTGCTAGAAAAAGCCTTATAATGTTCAATATTCTTTTTCATTTACTTGCTTAGTCTTAAAATGTGCTACTAAATCAATCCAAGTTCCTTAATCCAGTCATTTCTCCATGAAAATGAGAACAAGCACATTTCATATTTCTTTTGTCATGCTCTTTTAACCAGGCTTTTTTTTCATTGCATTGCCTACATTTCTTAAAACTGAACAAGAAGAAAGAGAGAAGGGAGAAAGAAAATAAGAAAAAAAACTCCAGCACCTGCTTACAGTCCCCATTACACTTAAAAATAACTGTGAAAACTTAACTTTATAGCATGCAAAGAAAACCATACACCACAAAATAATGCTAATAAGAACAAAATTGCTTTACTTACAATTAACGTTCTCCTTCCTGTTCCCCTCCCCAAAGCATTTTTGAACATTAATGACATGTAGTAGGGCATATACTAAATAATAATGAAAGGGCATAGAGTCCCCCTCACATCCAACAAATTCTGAAAAAGTCCAATATTTCTAGAATTTCTTGTTGTGTCATATTTCACAAATGTAATTATTGCATTTTAATCCCACATTAAGTTACTGGTTTTATTACTGTTCATCTTCATCTCCCAAATCCTGTCACTGCTTCATTTCCAATGTACTCTCAGTTCTTTTAGTCAGCTCTCATGCTCCCTTCCTCCACTCCAACATTTTCTTTTGAAACACTGGAAAAAGTTTCACAGATGCAGTCTCTCTGTGGTCTTTAGTACCAGAAGAACAAGAAGCAGAATATCTCTTTCACAGCTCACTTTTTGTTGGACAGACATTTCTATTTCTTCCTTAGCATGTACTTCATCAAAAATGATTTTGTCCCTCCAAAGAAGAATACTTTTAATCTCACACCTGTGTCTCAACATTCCCTGCATAGTGGAATAAATTTGCTTCTCTTTTGCCTGGTGCACAAAGAGTAATCATTCTTCATAAACACACTGCTGTCTCACACTTTTAGTACTTTGTCCTTCTGACTCAGTTTTGTCAAAATCAACTCCTTTTGTTGGTAGGATTGATTCTTTACTATTAAAGGTTGCTTTCTCATAGCCAGGTTTGTAGCATACACACAATGTGCCCTTTCAAATAATGACTTCTTGTGTGGAATAGCAGTCCAGTTGCTTATTTGTGCTTTCATAAATTTAATGGAGTCTCTTCCTTTCAGCTTCTCTGGTATAGCTGAAAATCTCAGATTTTCCCTACATGCTCTGCCCTCAGACTCTATTATATTTTGAAAGCTTTCTTCCTGAGCAGTCTGATAGTCAGCCAGCCTCTTCTTCATTTCACCATCTAATTTTTTTAGCTTTGTCACGTCATCTGAATATTTGTTTAAATCTTCTTCCATTTTTTTCCCACCTTTTCTTGTTTATTTTGATACACTCCATCAGTTTTTTGTTTATTTGAATCAGGTCTGTATGCAGTTGTCTTATATCATCCTGTAGGTTACTGGAATTCATGTCTAGAGGTTGCATTGGTTTTTGCTGAAGAACTGCAGAATTTTCCCTAGTCAGCGTTTCTTCCTCACTTTTTGTAGCTGATTTTTTCAAGTCCTCTGTATTTCTTTATTCCTAGCATCCAGGTAGTAAGTACACTTACTAGCCAGTTACTGAAATTTACCCATAAACACTAGTCTACTGGACTTCTGTGTTGAGTTTCTGTTTTCACACTGGGAGAGCTAGAATTAAGCTGTTACTCAATGTGCAGCAGTCTTGGAAGTCGTTCTTATCTTTTGCAGAATGCAGAAACATCATTCAAAAGTGACTCATGGAGCAGTTTCAGTTGACTGAGACAACATGCTTGAAAGTGAAAGAACAAGGTAATAGTAGTAAAAAGTGGTAAACTTACTGGGGCAAGTTGTGTAAATTATTTTATATATATATATATATATATATATATATATATATATATAGATAGATAGATATAGAGAGAGAGAATTAGAAATAGAGATACACAGATGTATATGTGTAAATATATATATATATAAATATATATATATATATATATATATATATATAGTATAGACATATGTCTGTGTATGTGGATATAAATATGTGTATATATATATATATATATATATATATATATATATATATATATATATATATATATATATAGGTCCCCTACAGAAGAATGACAGCTGAGAAGACCGAAACCCACATAACCGACACCACATGGTCAACACTCAAAATGCCGACAATGGGGAAATGGTATGTCTCCCTAGTACAGAATGGAAATATTTCCATTCCTGCACTGTAGTGCAATCTCGGAGTTGGTATATTAAAGTTACAAGGTGTGCAGGGGGGCATAGCACCCCTGCTAGCACAAAAAAGGACATTTTATTTTCCTTTTTTTGTGCAGTAGTTACATTGTCGGTGTTTTGATTGTCGACCATGTGGTGTCGGCTCTGTGGGTGTCGGCGTTTTGCGCTGTCGTTCTTGTGTAGGTGATCCATATATATGTGTGTGTGTGTGTGTGTGTGTGCGTGTTTGTGTATTAGCACTATGCTTGACTCTTATCCATTAGGAAGGAAAATAAGTATTGAAGTGCACGAGTGACTGTTTCTGTGAGCGTGAGTTTAATGTATGTGGTAGGTATGTATGTGTGGGGTGCACAGATGCTCTCAACTATCCCAGATTTCACAGACTGTCTGATTTTGCTTCATGCTTTGGTCTGTTCCTTGTAAGGTTTATGATTTTTTCTTTTCAGATTAGTGAAGACTGCATGCACTAACTGAATGTAATGACAGACATCTGAGTTTCAGACTTAATACCATTGGAACAAATCATGCTGTAAGCCTTTTATTCTAGCAACTATCTGAGTAAGTAAGGACAATATCCATGATTTGTGTTCTTTATCTGCCATTATTTCTTACATTCTCCTTGATTTTTGAACTAAGAAGATGGAAGGTTTGTGGGGTATTGCAATCGGATGTACACGGTATTCTGGCAGCAACGAGCTGAGGAGACACATTGTTGTGTGGCAGTTATTAATGTATTTTTCATTCATTTGGTCATAGCCAGAGTCCTGTGGTGTGTTTGTGTGTGTGTGTGTGTGTGTGTGTGTGTGTGTGTGTGTGTGTGTGCATTATATGCATGAATGTGTGGGGGCATAGGTGCTTGCTACTGTCCCTGATTTCACAGAATTTTGCTGATTTTGCCTTACATATTGATCTGTTTGTTGTAAAGTTTTTGTAATTTCTGATGAGTGAATATTGCAGTCACTGAATAATAATGAACATTTAAGTTTCAGACTTAATAGCCTTCGGAAAAAGGATGTTGATACAGAGCATGTTATTCTAACAACTTTCTATGTATACAAGGGCAATATTCTGTCCCTGGGAGGGTGGCCTAATGGTTAAGGTGTTTGCCTTACACACACGAGGTGCAGGATTTGAGTCTCACAAGGGATAAGTGGCTAGGCTTAAAATGGCTCGCAAGGGCATTTAGCCTAGTACTAATCTATGAACCTATGAACCTGATTGTTGTCCTTTGACCCTCATTATGTTTTAGCTTTCTCCATGATTCTTGAGCTGGGAGGCTTAGAGGTATGTGCATGTATGTGTGTGTGTGAGGGGGGGGGGGTGTTGGGTGGTAGTAGGTTGCACTCTGTATTTTGACAACATTGAGTAGATGTATTCCTGTATGCGAGGTATTATGTATTTATCCATTTATTTCATTGCAATCAAACTCCTGAGTTATACAGTCATAGTACTACCAGTGGCTGTAATTGATAGTCACATCTTCGTGCGCGCATATGTGTGTGTGTGTGTGTGTGTGTGTGTGTGTGTGTGTGTGTGTGTGTGTGTGTGTGTGTGTGTGTGTGTGTGAGATATATGCATGTGAATGTATGGACTATCTCAGCTGGCTCTGCTTTCACAGAATGTCTCTGGTTTTGCCTCATAGTTTGGTCTGTTCCTTGTAAAGTTTGTGTATTCTTTCTGGCAAATTAATGAATATTATAGTCACTAAATAATGACAGGCATTTAAGCTTCATACTTAATAGCATTCATAAAAAAACATGCTGGTGCGAAGACTGTTATTCTAGCATCTTTCTACATATATAACAGTAGCAGTCCATGATTTTGGACCTTTGTTCCCCCATTACTTTTAGTTTTCTCCTTGATTCTTGAGCTAAAGGGTTGAGGTGTGTGTCTGTGTGTGTGTGTGTGTGTGTGTGGGGGTTGTAGTCGATTGCACACTGTATTTTAACAGCAGTGAGCTGAAAATATACATTCTTCTGTGGCAGTTTTATGTATTTATTCATTCATTTGGTTGTAGTCAAGGTTCTGTGGTGTACACCCTTAGTCATACAAGTGTGATGCACAAAAATATATTTCAGGTGTGTTGAAAAACCATACAGAGTTACCAGACTCAATCAGTTGTCAACGCATCCTTGAGAACACAACCACAGCAGTAGTAATAAGATTTTTAATGGTTAAGCGCTTTTGTCATTCACAAAAAAGTACAGACTTTTTCAGAACCATGATGTTAGCTGCTCTGTTACCATGTTGCTCTATAACATGACCTACTTTATTGTGTGATTGCTGAATAGACCACATTGAGCATTTAAAGGTATGTGAATAAGAAAAATAACATTAAATAAAAAATACAATAGATGAAAAATAAATGTATTTAAACAAGGGAATACTAAGTAGCATACTTGTGTGAAAAATCTTTAAAAAAAATAAGATAAAAATGTGAAAAAATGTATTTAAAACTTCAGTCAAAAATCATAACTTGGCAGCCTTCATTTTCAAATAACACACACGAGTCACATTTTCATTGATGCCCAGAGGGCAACAGGTATCTAGTTTCAGCTGCCATAAAAGTTCCTTAACTTCTATTCTCTCCTCCCAGAGACACCCTCTCAAATTCAGGGTTATTCTTTCCAGAATAATAAAATTAAACTTAATGAAATCAATACAGTTTACAGTTAAGAGTGTTTGCACAAGGCATTCTTAACATATTTTCTTTTTGTATGATATATGTGCTGAAGTACATGTTCCCATAATGTTCTGTCTGGCTTTCCTTTATAAAAGGCCAAACAAGAGTGGCATAAAGCTTCATACACCACTCCCTTTGACCTGCGTGTGTTGTATTGCATTGTCCTAATTTAAAACTGTTATCCTGCATAATATAGCTGCAGATGTTGCAACCATTGCATCTAAATGTCCCCTTCTTTTCCTTTTTTGTGGCGAACAATCTCTCCAACAAGTTCTTAATATTTGCCCTTCTCCTGAAACAAACTGATTCTTATTGTAGGGGGAGTGAATTTACTCAACTTTTTGTCTACTCCAAACATTTCTCATTTCTTTCTGATAAGATGTGTAATAGCCCCACTAGTAGTAGAAAAAGTGGTAATATATTTGCCAGAATATATATTGATGTTACTTGTCCCTGCCATTGTATTAATGCTGTAATTTTCCCATAGAATAGGCCTATAGATCCTTTTTATACTTGCCAAACACTTAATCCCAATTTTTGTCTGTGAATGACTTGGGGTAAGCTGTGTCCATAAACTTCTGCTTCAACTCAGAAATTTCCTGAATCAATTTATTTTCATTTGAAATTATTTGCATCATCCTAACAGGTTGGCCCTTAAACATACTCTTTTTTTATTGTTGTAAGGAATGGCAGCCATCAAAGAATAAAAATGTGGTGGAATAAGTGGGTTTGTTTAAAGTAATCCCAGAGAATTTAATATCCAAAATATCTGCATTAATATTATAAGCAAATCTTAAAAAGGATGCAGTACTGTTAAGAAAATCTATAAATTATTTTAAGTCATTTTCAATCCCAGACCAAAACAAGAAGATGCCATCAAGGTAATGCCTATAAAATTTCCAAAATTTGTAAAATTGTGAGGGAAAAACAAACTTGTTTTCCCAAAAGCTAAGAACAATATTTGTGTAAACTGGGACACGTTTTGCCCCCATAGCGATATATGTATGTTATAAATAATCCTGTCATTCAAAGAAATGAAAATTATTGTAAAGCACTTTTTCTATGAATGAAGTAATTAACGTTCACAGTATCAATAAAATCTAGTTGTGAATTCACTTCATTGAACCATTCTAAACTGGTGGTGTGGGGAATAACTGAAATCAAATCAACTGCATCAGTAGTAACAAATGTAAGATCTGGGGCCAATAGTTCATCCTTAACGTCCTTTAAAAATTGACAAGAAACGTTCGACAAATAAGGCAAAGTATGCATAAAAGCTTTCAGTTTAAAATCTATTGGAATAGCTAGTGGCTGTGTCATAAAACCACTATTGTCCACTATAAGACACATAGGAGGGTCATAAACAGATTTGCGGATCTTAGGTACATTAAAAATACCTGGAATGACTGTTTTTTCAGTGCATTAAGAGATGCCTGAAAATAAGTTTAATTGTTCACCAAAATACAGTACATCTTCTCCACATAGTTATTATAGTTCATAATGACTAACCCACCCCCTTGTCAGGTTTCATAAACAGATACCTCTTGTCACTGGAAAATTATAGCTGTAACTCCATTTCATCTTGTGACAAATTAAACCAAAATGCTTTCTTCTGTTAACTTTTCTCAACTCATATTTGCAAACTTTTTCATACATGGCTACTGTTGGATGCAATGAAGGGTTATAGGTAATATTCATTTTTAAATCCAGTCCTATCACAGAGCAAATGTCCATATTATAAAACATTAATGATACATTAAACTTCTGAGTAAACATTTTTAAATCTTAAAAAAGTGTGTGATAAAAAAGCAAATTGGGCAGGGACAAAATTAAAACCACATTTGAACAAACTGCCACCCTGCAAAAAGTAACTTTAAAGCAGAAAAGTGAGGTTTGATATTCAGCTTTCCTCCTCTATTTTTGGTCCCTTCTTTCATTATTTTAGAGTTCTCTATTATGAGTCCTGATATTTCAGTTGGGAGCTGGCTGTAACTATTGGAAGTGGAGTGGTCTATGATTGGTTACTGTGTTAATGAGGATGAATTGCTGTATATCTGAAAGTAGCTAGTTGGGCACAATGTTTTTTTTTTTAACTTATCATGAACATTAGCATTTTACACAATACATGACTATGGTGGTCTAGGCAGGATGCGTGTGATAGTAACTGATCAAACACAGCAAGTAGCATTGCCGTCTCATAGTACTTGGTCCTTTGGTTGAATATTTGTTGTGCTTCCTTCTGTTTAGAGTTTGTATGTACTCCCTCGCTCTGTGTCATTTTTATCCAGGTGCTCTGGTTTCCTTCCCTAAACCCATAGCTGTATAATGTATGTCTGTAGTCATTTGTGCATTTACTTTTATCACAATCCAGCAAAATTGTGGCACACAAAAGGTATTTTTTGGAGGGGAAGAAAAACGAGCACTACTCCCTGTGACAATACTGCCAGCACAGCTGTCTGGAATTTTGTATATAATTATATATTTTTGTGAATAGCAACACAATTTATATAAGATGCTTGTATTACAACTGTATTAGAACTGTATGTTATGTGTATATCAAACAGACGTATGTTGAAAAGGCTATTTGCAAAGTGCTTATGTTTAAAATGGATCCACAGAGTGCCTTGCTGGAAGAGAACAGAAATGTATATGCACTACTGTAACTGTTTAATGTATACATTTTACAGTGGAAACTGGTATACAGGAGGTTAATTAAAAAAAAATAGCTGAATTAAAATACTTTATTGCAGCTAGAGACAGAATGTCTGCACTAGGGAGATTTCTGTATTGCCTTTAAAGTGAAATAATTACTAGTTTTGAAATGTGAAGGAATGCAGTTGTTTTTATGACTTCCAGCATCTGCCAAAGATTTGAGGCCTATGTATTTTCACAGGTAAATACTGCCAGATTCCAGCAGGTGGGGTTTCATCTAGGATAGTCAGATGACAAGAAATGATGTAATTCTGCAAGCTATCCCAGCAGTAATGTTAGAGATATTAATTTGAGAGGTTTCTTAGAGAGACACAGCATTCTGTATTCTGTCTTGGATCTGACAACAAGTAAAGGAGATCCATTCACCATAGCTGCCTTGCTTTTATTAAGTAAGGTAACTAAGTTATAGAATACTTTTCTTAGATTGAATCAGGAATATAGCAACGCTTAGTTTAGGTATTTTTCTTTATTTATTTGAGAATGTCTTGCAATGTTGTTTTAAATATTTCCTGTGGTTTTGAACTCTGATGTCATTGTGAATATATACTGAGTATTTTCTTGTTCTTTTATTATTTATTATTAAATATTTTTAAACCTTTCATTGTGGCTGAGCTTTGTAATAGATATTTAAGTTTTGAGAGTACTTGCATATTTATTTGGTGAAACTCTGGGCCACTCCTAATAGCCTTGCTCTTGGTCAAACTACCATTTGTGTTAATATTAATATTACAGTAAATTCTCAGTTAACCAGAACCCAAGCAACCAGCAAAAAAAAAATCGACGAAATACAATTTTCATGTATTGCACATTGTTTTCCCCCACAGAAACATGCCTTACATTTTGAGAATTTTAGAGTTTTAAAAAGGAAGATAGGACCCTCTCTCCTCAACCTGAGAACATGTTAAACCAAACAAATAGTATAGGGTACAGTATTAGTCAGGCTTTTCTTTAATAGTAATTCTCAAGTAACTATAAGCTACAGTTATCCGGCATCTACCAATCCCCATGGGTGCCGGTTAACTGAGAGTTTACTGTACACAGTAAGATTGGGCATCCTTTGTTAAGGGCCTTAAAGTAGCTGATAAGAGTTAGCTGGTGGCGGTGATAATTAGTCTGGGCAAAAGCAGGCATAGCTAGTAAACCTGTGCCATCCTTTCCCATATGGGTGTGTAAATAAAACCTCAAAGACTGTGTATGTCATCAAAATGGGCAGGGACACAAAGCACTAGTTGGACAGAGAGGGTGCTGGAGGTCTTGGCTTGGCCTCTCAGCTGAGATCTCACCTCTATAGCTGTGCCAGTGGGGAGTCATATTGGAGATCTGGAGAAAGAGGGGGAAACCAGGCTCGGGCTGACTGTGGTCTCTGTGTTAAGGGAAAGAAAGCTGCATCTGGAAATACTGTGTATGTGTACCTGTCATCCTCCCAGTGTACATCCCCCACTGTTGCCACTGGTGAGTATTGAGGCTCATTGATTACTGGTCCATTGGTGGGTCGTCACACTCCCACATAGGAATTATATGTCTTTGCAAGTGTTTGCAATCACAGTTTATTGGGAACTACTATTATGTTAGCTTTAAACATTAATCATTAGGCACATGTTATTTTCCTTAAAAGAAAAATAAGACTGAATGTCTTTCCTTACAGTTTTTGTTCAGACCGTCATTGGCTCAGACGTTTGTAAAAAAAAAAGTCCTTAAAATGCACTTCAGAGCATGTATAACCCCGTGAATTGTGGATCAGCCCTCTAGATGTCTGGCTTAATTCACTTACTTCCTCCACACTTAACTAAAGCGGAGTCTTGGCCAATTAAGGTGTATTAAAATGATGGATGAGCAAGCTAAGAGGTAAGACAAAGTGTAAAAAAAGAAGAAGAAAGAAGTAATGTATTTGGATGTTATGGGGCCAGGATGAGGAAAAAAGGAGGAAAGGGGAATGAGGAGATGTGGGGAGGGGCATGGAGTCCTTTATCTAGGGCTCCTTTTCACCTAAGGCTGGCTTTTTTGATTGCTGTCAGAGATCTGAGGTATTTGTAGTTCATAAAATGGCTATAATGAGTAAATACTAAGGTAGTCTGTGGTTAAACGTGACTGATCTCATTTGTAGTTTCTTCACAGGTAATGATGATTGACTTGTCATGATAGAGCCCCACCCTATTCCCAATAGGCCCACCCATTCAGCTGCTTCCTACAATCCCCCCTTCCTTTGAAATCACTAGCTGACTGTCATTGTACTTGGGCACTATGTTTATGCATTGATGCTGGAAAAGTGTCCCATGTTGAAAGAAGGCCAAGTGAAGTCAATTAAGAATTTACAAGAAAAGACCAGATAAACTTGGAGAGAAATGTGATACTTCAGTGATCTTTTTATTTGGATTAGGGCAGTTAACACTAGCAGGGTTTAGCCATTTGCTATGGATCAGACTGATGCATCACCCCTAATACATAAAAAACCTAAGAAAATGATAACATGAAATGGACAGAGGTATAGTAGCAGATGAAGTTATTCAAGACTTCTGTTCAGGGATATAAAAAAAAGAGTACAACCGATAGAACATTATTGTAGGCAACACTAAGATATGCTGTGCAGTGTTTTGTGGTATGTCATCTGTGCACATCCTTGGTTTACTGTGCTTAACTATGGAACTTTTACACCTGCACGCTGATTAGATTGTATGATGTTAATCTTCCAAAGCTCCATAACAGGTGGATCATTTTAAGAACTGTGGTGGGAGACACCTGCAGCCCTGATTAACAGGAATATAATGCACAAGTAGCTGCAAATTGCAAGGGAGAAAGGAAATCAGTGTTTTACCTGTTTTTGGTTGAAATGTACAATACCTGTCTGTTTTTTGTTTTTTTGTTGTTGTTTTTGCTTGTACTAAGTTTTTCTTGTAATGGACTTTGTCAGATTTGGTGTGGGTTACAGAAGGCAATTCAGAAGGCTACATCTGATCAGTTATTCTACAGTTTCTCATTTCTGGAGTAATCCTCTCATGCAGTGATTTATCCGTGTTTGGTCGAAATGTACAATGCCTGTCTGTTTTTTGTTTGTTATTATTGTTTGTAATAAGTTTTTCTTGTAATGTACTTTGTCACATTTGGAGTGTCATATTTGGAGTGGGTTACAGCAGACAGCTCAGAAGGTGACATCCGATCAGTTATTCTACAGTTTCTGATTTCTGGAGTAATCCTCCCATGCCAACTTTGTTCTCTTCTTTTTTTGTATTGAAAATGTTTTGCTTGTTCAGTGAGGCAAACTGAAAGCAATTGAAAAACTATGTAGACCCCTTTTGTTTGCATTTTCTCCTACATATTGAGGCATACTGAAGCAAGCTTAAAGATTTACATTAAACCTTTTGTTCACTATCTAATAAACCTGGAAATGTTATTTACTCTGTGAACTGAATGACGTAATCATCTGGCTGAAGCCTTTTGTTTAGTGTCATTTAGATTTGAAAACACTGTCTGTACTGAAGTAGATTGAATCTTATTAAAGAAAAAAATACTGCAGACTCCTTGATTCATGCTGAAAACTAGAAGTGCTGCTGATCCTGCACATTGTATCATATGACTAAGGGATATTTAAATAACTTCCTGAAAGCTTTATTACTGTATAGTCTTAGAAGTTATGGTCTGGTATCAAGAGCCTACCTTGGCAGGTCTGGGATTGGGAGATAGCCTTATTTCTCCTATTAGGTTATATTTTTCTGAAACTTCAACATTTAGGGGCATGTGTGTCATCTTCTGGTACACATTGTAATAAATGTTTCCACAGTAGGATAGCATGCCTAGCCTCAGAGCTCACCAGTTCTTTTCTGCCATTTGCACAGTTCATTTCATGATCCTGACATTTATTGTGAAAAATATTCCAAGTTTGATGCATTAATTGAAATGCCCATGTGGCCACCAAATCACAAGCCAAGCCCTGCACTGATGCTGTCTATATTGCTTGAGGGAGGTGCACAGTGTGAAGCATAACCGCAAGTGCCAGTGGTTCAACTTAGCCACACAAAAATGTTTGAAGGAGAAACTGCCGGCTTACATTGCTACTAGGAGAATGTTGTTGGTGTTGGATTGTTCAGAGTGTGAGTTTGCAGGAGGAGACGTCTTGCATCCCCAGGCCTGTACTATAGTACCATGAAAAGGTGAAAGAACTCAGAGCAGACCTTCATTACACCTTCTTGGTGGTAAGTTAATCTCTGAGATAACTTCATAGTTCCAAGGTACGTCCTCATCCTTAATGAGGAAGGGCTTGAATTTGCTCCTTTTAGTATGGTTTTGCAGATGATAAGAGGCTCACAAGATATACACCGTTGACACCCATCTTGGTGGGGTGCATTCCAAATTGTAAATGCTGATGATCTCCTAGACAAATAGCTGAAACATGCTTGTGACTGGCCAGTTGCCAAACAACAGTACCTAATATGTTCCAATTAGAGAAGTGTGCCCATAACTTGGTTTGATTACTCCTTTTCATCTCTCTTCAAGATCCACCAGAGTTGAGTGGCCCAAAATGGGGAGAATCTAGTGAGTCCTTCCATAAAAAAAGTATTCCACTGAGGCCTTCAGTGACAGGCAGTTGATTGACATCTAGATCTACCTACCATCATGGATGAGGAAGTGCAACCTCTGGTAGCATGGCCTGATGCTGAAGTTAAAGCTTGTGCAGGCTTGCCATGTGCCTGTACCGCCCTCAGTAACTGTGCTCCATCACCCAACAGCTGAAGTGAATGGGATGTACATGTGCCTGTACCTCCCTCAGTAACTGTCCTCCCAGTGCTCCATCACCCAACAGCTGGAGTGTATGGGTTGCACATTTCCCTTTACCTCCTCAGTAATTGTCTTCCCAGTGTTCTGTCACCCAACAACTGGAGTGTATGGGATGCATATATGCCTGTACCTCTCTTAATAATTGTCATCCCATTGCTCCATCACCCAAGAGCTGGAAGTGTATGGGATGCATATGTGTCTGTACCTCCCTCAGTAATTGTCTTTCCATTGTTCCATCACCAAGAGCCAAATCCAGCACTAGGCAACCTAGGCAGTCACCTAGGGCCCACTGGTTTGGGGGGCCCACTAACAGGGGGCTGCCACAAACTTACATTTCTTCTTTAAGAATGCAGTCTGCATGCCTTACATTTCTTCTTTAAGAATGCACACTGAGTGCATCCTTTAGCATCTGTATGTGTGTCTTTAGTGTGATTTATGCACATTTAAACTGGAATGGAAACTAGGAACTGAGCATGCAATTTTTAAGAAACAAGCGGGTGGGGTTAGTGGATGTTTTTGTTGTGCTGGGTTGGTTGGTGGAGAACTGTGTGTGTGTGTGTGTGTGTGTGTGTGTGTGTGTGTGTGTGTGTGTGTGTGTGTGTGTGTGTGTGTGTGTTGCCCTATTTAGAGCTGATAGGTTAGTTAATTTACCCCGGCTCAAACCCTGTACCTTAATTACAAGAGAGAGGGACCTGAATGCTCTACACCAATGACCAAACTACAAGTTTCAGTGCATTTTCAAGGAATTCTGAGCTTCAGTACATTTTTAAGGAATTGTCAGTGTGAGTTTCATTGCATGCTCAAGGAATTGTCGGGAAGAGAAGTTTACTGCTGCTTATACTAAGCCTGTTTTCAATGTGAAACTGTTTTGTTTAGCAAATGCTCATTACTGTTTACTAGAGAATTTGAAAGCAGTGTTAGTAGCACAGCAGGTAGCATACTTGCTTTTGATGCAGAAGGCTATGAGTACAACTCCCCCACCATGTAGATGGACTGCTGATACTGTGTTATACTTTAAGGGGTGGGGTGGGGTGCTGCAGTGAGTGTGTCCTCCTATGAATGAGATGCATTGTAACTATCATCCTGTTGTTTGTTTGCCATCCATTCCCTTTTGTAGTATTAACAGCTTACCAATTTTTTGTTTAATGTGTAACATAGGCAATTTATTCTTCAGGGGCATCAGGTACTAAATTTGTAGATGAAACACTGAAATATAAAGGTGTTTGCTAGTAGCAACCTCTTCATTAGTTACAGGTCTCTTTAATTTAGAATTATACAGATGACTTTTATTTCTGTAGAGATTGCGCACATTGACTGATATTGGTGGATTGTAATGACAGACATTTGAGGGGCTTTTTATGGTTGAAATGTTTTGAAACTTGCAGTTTTGTTATTATTGGTTTATACGTTTTGTTTCACCGCTTACTGGAGAAATGTTTTAAAACACAGTAAGATGAACCAAAGAACACATGCTTGTATGCATGGTCCTAAAAATGTGTGCAAGGGGCCTGAGGTTTGAAAATAGCCCAAAGCTAAAAATTAATTTGCTACTGGCCAGGTGCATTTTCTTTGAATGTGGGTTTCAGTGTCAGAGAAGTTTACTGATTACCACTCTGTTTTCATTGTGAGACCATATTGTTTTGTTTAGCAAATATGTATCAGTGTTTGTGCTATATGATTTGAAATAAGTTTTAAATGAAACCCAACTATCTGTAATCATTGTAGAAGTAAAGACGAAAATAGCAAGAACACTAACATGTTTGACTAGTATTTATGGTAACTCGGGAGAAATAGTCAAGTAATGGGGCACGGTAATAGCTGCAGGGGGGTGCTGCTGCGGGACAACTGGGGGGGCCCTGATCCATTACACTGCCTAGGGCCCCATTTGACCATGATCTGGTTCTCTGCTGTCACCCAACAGATGAAACATATGGGATGCATATGTGCCTGTACCTCCTTCAGTAATTGTCTTCCTGTTGCTCCACCACCCAACAGCTGGAGTGTATGGGATGCATATTTGACCCCACGTGCATCTTTCATAAGTGATACTGCTCATTCTGTAATTGAGAAAGTTGGGGGTCTCTCTTTTCTTCTGTACAGCCAAAGTGTGTGGAGACCATTGTGTTTGAGATAACGGAAGAGAATTAATTCTCCCGTCCATAAAGCTGCCCTCTGGATATCCCTATCCATTGCAGAAACCTTCAAGGTGATTAATTCAACCATGTACTGACTCCATTTCTTCCCTGTAGAAATGCCTGAGTGAGTTTCTGTGCAAGAAGGAAGTGGCATTTTAGGCCTTTTCCCTATGGAGCCCATGGTCAAAGATACTACTTATGCAGTCAGAAGGCACCTGTATACTTTTTCATTGGCTACTGGAAGGCATATAACCTCTTTAGGACCCAGGGTGAGATGAGTGAAATTTTGACCAGTCATCCCTGGGGTGTACAGTCACCACATGTCAGTGATTTTCTTTCCTACTGAAGCCAAGCCCATCACAAATCATGATGACAAATACTTTGCTATCCGTTTTTGGGAGGCCACCTTGGATCCTTCATGGTTTAAGGGAAGTAATCCCCCTTTGGTTAGAGGGCTCCATATAAACAAACCAGAGCTATAAGTCTTTAGTAGCTGGGGTGACACCTAGCTTCACCTCAGGGGGAAGCTTCTGACTGGGTTCCCTGTATCCCATCAGTCATCTTTCTTGGGGAACTGGAAATGACTGAAGTCGCTAATAAAGTCTTCATGCCACCTGAGATATATTACTTCAAGTAAAAGAGGTTCTAATGGATAGAGGGGAGTCCTATGTTACCCCAAGTCATTTGGTATCTAGGTGTTTCTGACTTATCTCAGACACCTCTGTAACTTGGTCCTCATTTACTGCACACTCATACTGCATATTTCAGCTATTTCTGCCCACTTTGTTAAAGGAGAGATAGTAGCCCAGATAACAGCTTAAAGTGGTTCTGCATCACTGCCCTTTCTTGACGATTTCCTTGCCTTCACAGGACTTCTGTTTCATAAATAACAGTCTTGTTTGCCCAAAGTTTGAGCCTGCTGGTTATCAGTGTTTAAAATTTTCTCTGATCTATCATCCCTGCCACAAGAAAAGCTTTAAATCCTTGCAAGAACTGTGGCTGCTTCCATGACATGATTTGTGACATTACAAAGTGGTAATCAGCTTGCACATTTATCAGGCATTATTGTTTAGACTGTGACTCCAAGAAGTTGGCCTCCTTTGCTGCTTCTTTGATTCAGGACACATTCTTCTGGGACCTCTCTTTTTGGCCATCTTCCAGTTCTTGCAATATTATAGGGTTTACTGCTAGCGATTTTTCTCAATTATCAGCTCACCAAGTGTCATGGATATTAGATGTAATGCATGCATTCCTGCTGTATCATTTTATCTGTTAGATTACTCTACTGTGCAGGTACAAAACACCCTGCTATCAGCTCATTGTGTTTAAAAGTCCCCTTCATCCAGATTTCTCTTCTTGTTGCCTTGTATGTCCTGATGCAAATCCACTGTGAATAATTGTGGGTCATGTAATTCATACACAATTATGTTAAAACTGAATGGTCTGAATCCTTGGAATGTCACGTGAAAACATAAGGCAGTCCCAAAGTTTAAGAAAATATTACAGAAGCTTTCTTTAACATTTTTGTAAGGCAAGCGCCACTGCACTCCTTCTCTCCCTGCTGGGGCAAGCACCCACATCCCTGATATTTAGTATACTAACTCTGAGATATTTGGAGAACATAGAGAAAGTTGGGGGATACAACAACTCACCTTCTCCCTCTTCTCTTGAGTTCTGCAGACCATAAGCAAGCACACAATGTATGGTGCAACTAGTGATATTATAATGACAATTCAACAACAAGAACAGGATGTGACAAAGTCTAGGTTTTCCTCCACGGAACACATAATGCAGGTGTCATCTAAATGTTTTTTCTTAATTTGTGGGAGATAAATGTTCAGTGGTTGGAGCAAACTGGCATGTTCAGGCAGTGGACAACAACTTCTAGTGTAGGGCATGAAATCTCAGCATATGCTGGCAAAGTGCGTGTGTCTTCTCTAAATACAGCAGCATCTGAAAAAAGCTACCAGGCTGAGAGGGGAAAATGATATCCCAGTTGCAGGCCTGCAGAAGGCAGTCCCCTCTAAAATCAGTGTCGCAGAAAGAATACAGATACTAGCTCTTCCAGTGCATTTTTACAGGCAAAGGGACATTTAAACAACTTCCTAAACCCTGTTGTGTAATCTTCTATTGACTGTCTGTATATCTAATGTTTAATTCATGTTTTCTTGTCCTTTTGCTTTGTTAATTTTATTGAGGAAATCTTTCAAAGCATTAGATATGCTATAGTTTTATATAGTGTTTAAATTGTAAGCTGAAAGGCTGTTACTAGGCTAATGTCCATTAGAAGCATAGCCACACAGAGTATCATAGATATATCTGTGTGGGTGGGGCATGTTAGTAGGGAGATAACTAAAGATTTGTGTGTGTGTGTGTGTGTGTGTGTGTGTGTGTGTGTGTGTGTGTGTGTGTGTGTGGGTGGGGGGGGTGTTAGGATGCTACAATAATACTTTTCTTATTGACGGCCTCTGTCCATAAGGGACATGGGAGGCCTGACTGGGGGTACGTTTCCAATTTCCCATCCAGTTGTCAAGGTTTTGTTTGAATAGTGTTAAGAATGAATTCTAATTTACATGGATGGAAAGCCTATCCCATAGTGCGGGGATCCTTTGGGACACATATCTGTCTCTCCAGCACGTTCTGTTTATGTCACAAGCAAAGTTCAGATTCTTGGATCTAGTTTTTCTGGTGCTGTTTGTTTTGCACATGTGTAACAGATCCGTCAGGGCTGGGTCTGAGGAAACCCTGTAAGTCAGGCAAATATCCCCTCGCAGCAGCCTGTAGGAGACTGAATACAGAAACAGAGCAGTTTTTAGGTAATCAGTGTATTTAATTATAGTTTAAAATAAAACAGCCAAAATGTTATTCTTCATGCAGCAAGCAGACTTGATTAGAAGACTGCTTATCACATTCTAGAATGTTATAGTTTCCATCATGCCAAACCTGTGTAAAAGAATCGTCTTGAGATATGTTGCTAGTTTTTGTGGACCTTCATATGCCCTGCATTTAGAAAGTGTATTTGCAATTCACAGGTTTATGCATCAAAGACGGGGGTTCACTGTCTGATGCACACTCAGCTTACACATAAGAAATGGATTTGAGTAGCCTGCAAATGCTGTGCAACCTTCATGCTGCTGTTTAAATTGGTATAGTAAAAAGCGTCAGACTTTTCGACATGTTTTAGCTGCACAGTGCATACATACGTATGTGCAAATTTATGTATCCATTTGTTTTATGGAAATTGTATTTGTCAGCATTTTCAAGCTCTTTGTGGAAGTATTAAACATACAAAATAAATATTAGTTTTGTAAAGTATTACAAAGAAAAGAAAAAAGTAGGCAGTTTATTAGTTCAATGACCTGCTTTGTTTTGGTGCACTGCTCTGTAACATTTTTGATAGCTTTAATGTAATTTACTTGCTTTTTTCTTATATTTTGCTGACATCTGCTGGTGAGATTGAGCAATAACACATTATTATTATTATTATATTGCAAAATGGAAATGAGATTGTTGAGCAAATTTACATCCGTGATAAAGAAACTACACACCATGTACTGAACTCTATTAGTGAATAATTTCCTGTGGCCTTTTTTCATAGATTAGCTCAAGCAATTCCTTTGTTTTATTTCTTGGTTTGTTTTTACTGGTGTCACTTTTTTCATAGGTTGTATATTATAGTATATCTAGAAGCACCTATGAAGTATACATTTCAGTAGCATATTATATAAGGAACGCAAAACTATCATGACTGCAAATTTTGAGTTCAAAACAGGCACTCAGAAGTAGGCATTAGTCTAATCCCATATATAGCAAAGCTTTTAAAACATGTTTCCTTTGTGTGTGTGTGTGTGTGTGTGTGTGTGTATATAAGGAAGTAATGAACAGGAAAAACAACTGGGAAAATAACTTTGTGTGATTAGCTGATAAGAAGGTATCAGGGCTGCAGAAGAGATAAATTATTGTGCACCAAGTGGTCAGATTGCATGCAGTAGATAAGTAGAAGGGACCTCAACTTGAAATAGCAGTGCTAAGTCAGTTTAGAGCCAGAAGCACTGTCAACCAGAGTTGTATCAGAAAGTGCTGCAAAAATTATTTGTCAGGGTCTACAACCACGCCAGTAGCCACATGCAAATGCACTAGTACATTGGTAGTAGGTCATGCACAGGACATTCTGAATAGCAGGAATGCACACACCTGAGTAGACACACACACACACACACACACACACACACACACACACACACACACACACACACACACACGTACTTCCCAAATATTTTCACAAGCTCAACACTTCTTGAGCTGCGCACATTTTATTTATTTAAAGTCTTATGGTACATTATGCCTCTGTCATGTCAAGACTCTTTAATAATAATCCACATAAACAGGAGATTTGGTTTAACCTTGTATATATGTTTATATGTGATATATATATATATATATATATATATATATATATATATATATATATATATATATATTGGGACTGCTAGTGTATATTTTACTTGTGAATGCTGCTTTTGACAACTTATCTGTTACAGACTTGTTTTGGCTGCACTAGCCAGAGATTGGGCTTCTTTTTAGGTAAATCCATGGAATAGCTTACCAGCTCCACTGTTCTACATTCCTGATCCAACAGTAGAAAAACTTGTAGAGAGCCCTTGCCATCACAGTGAGCTCAGTCTTTGCCACAGTCACTGGTGGATGACTCTTCTGTGGCTGTTACAGGTTCATCAGACCATTCACTTTCTTCTCCAGGTTCATGTGATGTAGCCACTTCAGGTAGCATGGACCGGGGTCAGCCATGTACTGTCCAGTGGATTAGGTGCCTTTAGCAAATATGGGAGAGCCTGTCTTGTCAGTCATGGAGGAGGGAGAGAGGGTGTTTATCCTTGCATAACTGGGCAAAGAGACCTGATCCTCTGGGGTGAAGTACCATACATGAGTCAGTTCCCTTCTAGGGATATCCCTAGAAAAAATAAACAACGCTGAACATTTATCTTCCTTAAAGTATATTTATGTTAATTTAAAAAGGGAAAGAGATTATTAGCTTGGCTAAAGGTTTATTGTAGGCTTCAAAACCTTTTAGTAATGATTGGAATTATTGTGAAAAATGTAGTTCCATTTTTTCAGTTTCTTGGTATTCCTTGTCTGGTGAGCAGTATAGGAATGATTATAGAGCAATCATCTCTTTTTTTTCTGCCCCAAATCCTGACTCTGAAGAAAGCGTGGGCTCAGAATCTCCTTTGGAGAAACTTTCTTTCATTTTCTTTCCCTGAAACTATTTCTAGGGGAATAAAATGTTTCATTTGGAACAAACTGATATTCCTTCTTCCTTGTAAGAAATATTATGATTTTATTACAAGTTGAATTTCCATAGCTTGCTGCTATTCCTCCTCTTTTACCAGCTTTGAAGGATGCTTTTGGTATGGCCTGCAACGTGTCTCATAGGCAACCTGCAGCCCTTAAAAAGGTAGACAGATTTTATAAAGTTCCCCAGTCTTACAAGTTTCTGTTTTTTCACCCCAGATCTATCTCTGCAGCTTTTTCTGCATTTAGTCTGCTAATGCTAACCCCTCTCCCTTGGACATGGATGGTCTCCTTTAAATAAGGAGGTTTTGTTTGGTCCTTCTGCTACTACACGGATACTCATACGTTTGATGAAAGAATTAATTCATTCAGATAGTTACGCAGATTTTTCAGCTCTTCTTTCTTAAGTGTGTTAAAATTTCAAACTCTGGTTATTTTTACAAGAAGCAAAACAAACCGTATCAACAAGCTTCTAGCAAGCAGACATATAAGAAAAAATAGAATTGCTGGAGCCATGTCAGACTCCAAACCAGTTACAAGTGGCGTCCCACAAGGCTCAGTCCTGGGACCTCTCTTGTTCGGTATATATTTCTCAGAGGTACAGGCCAACACGGAAGGACTGTGGCTGACCAAGTTTGCAGATGACTGCAAACTGGGCGCCATAATCGACTCTCCAGCCGACACAAGCATCCTCCAAAAGGGCCTCATAGAAACAGACAACTGGTGCCAGAGCCATGGCCTCAAGCTAAATGCCAAAAAGTGTATAGTCATCCCCTTTGGCAAAAACAAAGTGCCCACAAATTACCACATAAGTGGTAATCCATTAAGTACGGAAGAAGTAATTCGGGACCTGAGGACCCAAGTTGATAGCAATCTCTCATTTGACAACCACGTGGCCAAAGTGGTTAGAAAACATTTTATATAGCCCATCTAATCATGAAGGGATTCACATCTAGATCAGGGGAGGTCATCATGCCTCTTTACTCCCATAATTGAGTACAATTCCCCTTTTGGGATGTACCTTACCAGACACCTGCAGCAACTGGAAAGACCCCAAAAGTACCTCACCAATAGGATCAAAGGGCTCAAACAGATGCCATATGCTGCCCGGTTAAAGAAACTCCAGCTCTACTCAGTGGCATACCGCCTGCTCAGAGGAGATCTGTGCTTGATGTATAAAGCCATGTCCAACCCGGAATTAATGGACATGCTGCCAATCAGAAAATCCAAATCCCATCGAGCTACTCGCTCGAGAGACTTGAATCTCAGCACTGAAATAAATAGGACATGCTGGAGGGACAGACTCATAACCCAGAGGCTCCTTTCACTCTGGAATAAAATCCCAGTCCAGGTTAGGCAGAGTCCCTCATTGACTCTCTTCAAGAGGAATCTTGATGAGTGGATGGGAGATCATAGGTTTACCCTGGGTATCACTTCTGTGTCACTGTTAGACAGAGGCACAGTATACTAACCTCGAAAAAGGGCATAGCAAAATTAATTTAAAATGGGTGGCGAAAGCCAAACACACTCTGGCTAGGCTTATAAATGCCCTAGGGCAGATAGCCTAGTATGAACCTATGACAGTTCAAAGAAAAAGTAAGGGAAGTCCAGTTCAGAATGACTGTTTCAACATTCTTTCTTCCTCCCATTGCTACCTCATACCTAAACCTGTCCCAGAGTCTGATTCTTCACATTCCCTTTTGGCATCAGACTGTGTCAGAGAAATAAGTTCTAAAAGTTGTGTAACAGATGGCAGTGAGAAAGTATATCTCCTTTTCAGGGTATTCTCCTTTCATACCCCAAATCAAACTTGACTGTTTCCCCAATCATCAACCAAGTGTTTTCCATTGGAGTCATAGAACCAATTCTGTCACATCAGTGAGGACAGTTTTTTTTATTTAAGTTTTTTTCTGGTTACAAAGAAAGATCTTTGTTGGATATCAGCCTCCAACAATGAAAAATCTTCACTGAATCTGTCACACACGATAGTTTTTAGGGTACTTTCTGGATACCTCCATGCAAAAGGCATTCATTCTGCAACAAAAAGTGAAACTGTTCCTGAATTTCTCCAGTCAGCCTCAGACTTCAGCAAGGTAATATCTCTGGATTCTATGGTTCATTGCATATGTGATGTTCATGATTCCTCTTGCCAAATTACATGTGAGAACAATTCAATGGTTCCTAAAGACTATTTAGTCCAAGCATCTGCACCCCACTGACTTTTCTGCTTCCAGTGTTGTCCAGTGTCTGCTCACTCGGGCCAGTTCCTTACAACTGAGCACTTCATCACTGATAAGTATTTTCATTCATTCTTTCAACTGTTTGGACCTATACAGTTTTTTAGGCTTATCACCAAAAGAGTTATGAGGTCTGCCAATGGAATAATGCCTCACTAGATCCATACTTCACATGACAGTATTGGAGCTAGTGACATCACTATGTCTTGTATGATTTGTGTGATTACCTACCAATCTCTCCTGTCTGACACCACTCTAAGGTCTAAATAGAACACTTCTGTTAATCTTCCTGTAATTTCAATAACCTATTTGATACAGTCAGTGATGCGTACTTATTTGTTGACTGTTTGCCTCTGTATCTCCTACAACTTAATGTTGCAGTCCTCAAGTATAACAACTCATTCTTTAGGGTTCTGCATGGTATGACCACTCCTACCCATTCAGCAATTCAGAGTTTGATCCAGGTCACATAGGGTGAACTCTGTTGCACAAGTGCCTTAAAGCAAGGATAGCTGTGTCACTGATTCCTTTCAGGAAGGTGGAAAAATCTGACTAGTCCAAGGAATAATTTTATGCTTCATGGAAAGTGTGTGGCTAATCTGAAATGCTTCTGGATAGAATTCATTTAGCTACTTCACTTTTTTAGGCCTTAGTAGCTAAAGCCACTCCTCCTTCTGTATCATTCTGAAATTTCTGAAAATGTAAAGTACATTTCGATAATTTCCTCCTATACCTCACCACCTTCTTCCACGTTGCTGTATTGTATGCCAACATCTGCCACTTAAACATAAACCAGTATGTTGGACCAATTTGTAAATTCAGCAGAAAAATAGGACTGCCATATTACAAAACATAAAAAATAATACTTGTGTAATAATGGTGAGCGACTATGAATCTGTTGAAATAACACAACTTAAACCACCGTTAAGTGCTTTCATTCCTTTGTGTTATTTCAATAAATCCATGGTACTTCTGCACTATTATAATTTGTTTTATTAATGAATAGAAAGTGCCCTAAATCTTAAGCATGGGTCATTGACAGCATATAGCTTGCATGCTTTCTGTCTAATTTCAGTACTGCTGTGGTTACTTATACTTGACAGATATGACTCATTTGTGTATGTTCTTTTCCAAAATGCTAGTAAAGAGTAAACACACTTTTCAACACTGTTATGAAACTCTCAGCATGAGAGGGACTTTTGCCCTCCATATGGGGAAAGGTAGCCTTATGATTCTCAAAAGTAAGTCTTCTCAGATAATCACATTTACACGAATTGTATATATTGAGTTTTCAACCAGTCATCCAGTATAAGTAACCAACACCAGTAACCATTTGTTATGAATGGCGCAGTGGTGCAGAGGTAGCATTGTCACCGCATAGAAAGAGGTTCTCCAGTTCGATTCTCGGTTGGGGTACCTTCCTTGTGGAGTCTGCATGTCCTACCTGCGCTTTTGTGGGTTTCCTCCGGGTGGTCTGGTTTCTTCCCACGTTACAAAGACATGCATACGGAGAGTTTCTCCCCAGGCCTCCGCTGAAAATTGGCTTGTTCCAAGTTGGACTTTCCTGGTTAGCAAATGTTAAATAAATAAATAAATAAATAAAATTTTAAATGTCTAGACACACTAGAGTGAGTCCCAAAACACAGAGCCTGAATGACAAAAAAATTGGACTTAAATATACTAAGTCCAAGATGGCCATTTCTCTGGATATTCCCTTTACTCAGAGGTGTGGTGATCTTGGAATAGGTATATATAAATTTGGGGATGTGGGGGGCTTGAGCTCCCACACACGGGAGGTTATAGGGGGCGGCTTGCCTATCTGCAAAAAAGAAGTTTATAGGAGAAGAGTGATGTTCGAGATTCGCTGTTCTCCTGGATTTTCTGTATTTTTTTCCAGCTTCGCAGTACTCAGCATTTCAAGGGCGAACATTTCAATATGGATCCAACCAACACTCATCATTATTATTATAGCTTATGTCAAAACTATGAGGAAGATTTATTCATATCAGCATACATTGTACTGTGGATATACATGCTATCCTTTCTGCCTCACAATAAGTCTTTCTTCTCATTCATGGAATTGGTGGCTAATATTGTAGTCCATGGTGCGCCATAAAAAAAAATAAAATAAAAAAAACAGCTTTGTTTCTGCCTATTGTCCCTGCAATCTTTCCTTGACTTTCTGTGAAAATAGTACCCTGATGTGTTGCTGTCCATTTGACAGTACTTGCTAAGTGCTTTACCGGCTTTGAAAGTCAACAAAACACTTTACATTTTTTTCCTTTTTTGCTGTAATGAGTAATACAGATACAACTCTGTGCACTACAAAGAATTATGATTGGGTTTCCATTCGTAACCCAATATTATGTGTTTTCAACCTTGATGCCAATTTTCATCTCTTGAGCTTCACTCTGGACTCGAGGTGAATTTCTTGGCATCCATGTCTTGAACACATAATAATGCAGTTCTGTTTGGAAACCTGCTCATAATCCTCTGTATTATGGATGTTACAGAAATACTGTGTGTAGATCTCATTTCTTTCTTAGTCTTTCGGCTTTTCCCGGTTAGGGGTCACCACAATGTAACTCCGGTCTGCTAATAATTGACAGTGGATTTTTACGGTGCCAAGTTGCCAGCCCAATGTCCAATAACCAGATATCAAAGCGAAAAAAGCGGAGATCGCACCCAGCAAAATTAGTGCACAAAACTCTTTATTTAACGCTGCAGATACCACACGTTTTCATCCATAGAACCATAAACTTCATCAGAAATACTTTAATTAAAACCATTCGTCTTATATATCTGTAGGGTAAAAATAGTACACCAATCAAACACCCTCTTCAATTATATAATTTCAGAATTAATTAAAACATTAGTTGAAACCATTTGTGTTTAAAAAAATTCTGTTCACCAAGGCCCACATTCGTAAAATGACCCTATGACATTTTAAAAACATACATTTACCTAAACACAAGTTAAAATTCATTAGGTAACATTTAAAACCAAAAATGTATAAAAAGAATTTCTGCAACACTATTAAATGGTAAAAGGAATCAACACAACATCCTCACCTACTGGCCAGAAAGGTAAATATCATAAATAAACATTATATATATAAGTGTGTGTGTGTGTGTGTGTGTAACCAAATACAAAAATAATAAAAAGTAATAAAAACATATTATAATTTAGCAGCCCTTAACTTTAAAAGTGGGCATCCATATCTTGAACATATAATAATGCAGTTCTGTTTGGAAACCTGCTCATAATCCTCTGTATTATGGATGTTACAGAAATACTGTGTGTACATCTCATTTCTTTCTTAGTTTTTTCGGCTTTTCCCAGTTAGGGGTCACCACAGCGTAACTCCAGTCCGCTAATGATTGACAGTGGATTTTTACAGTGCCGAGTTACCAGCCCAACGTCCAACCTTCAAAGAAGGCACACCCATTCACGCACGCACCTACCTGCATGTCTTTCAAATGTTACTCGACCATGGGGAGGACATGCAGACTCCACACAGAAGGTGCTCTAGCCGAGAATCGAATGGGAGAACCTCTTGCTGTGAGGCGACAACACTAACCGCTGCACCACCGCAGCCTACTGTGTGTAGATCTCCAAATCATGTAAATGTCTATTCACAGCTCCCAGACATATCAAAGCCTTTTGATACGATCCACCACCTCATTCTTCTGACCTGTCTCAGAGGAAGTGATCTGTCAAAGGCAGCATTATGTGGTTCACTGGAAACCTGGAAGGATAAATACAGCCCAAACCCAAACAGTTAGTTGACAGGTTAAATACAAACCGAAAGCAAAAATAAATATCCAGTACACAAATATGTTCATATAACACAATACAGAAAATTAATTGTATATGAATCACTGTATTTTATTTAATAAAACAAACTGACACAGCTTTCCCAAGTTTTGTTAAACAATAAAAGCAATAAAGTCTTAACTAGGTTACAGTTCATCATATGACTTTTGTTGGGTTCTAATATCAGAAGGATGTTCAACTATCTTTTCCTTCAATTTATGTGTAGTCATACCAACATAAAATGCTGTGCATAATTCACGTCTTTTCTTTGGTATCCCTAGAAGAAAATAATGGTGCATATTTACTACTTTTGTCTTTAATAACTTCTTTCCTCACACCTTCCAACATATCAGTATTATACCTCCATTTATAACCCATCTATCTGATCACGTAACAGCTGTTCATCAGTGTTATGTCAAAACACTTGTCCCTTAACTATTTTCTTAAACACATATGATGGATGCAAACTTCAGTGTAAGAAGCTGTTCTTCTTTACATCCTTTCTATGAACCTTTTTATTTACTTAATTCAAAACTGACCTACTAATGCATATATCTAGAAAGTTAATTTCATATCGTCATCCAGTTCTGCATTTGTACCTTTCCATATAAAAGTAAATTATCAGCAAAACGTTTGTAGATTAAAACAGATTTTTTAAATGTGTTCAGTGAGGAAGATATTGCTCTTTCTTCCCTCATGCCATTACTACATTTGCATAGGTATTTTTAACGGTGGTATCCATTGTAACTCATTTCTTGTTGAAGAAAACTAAAAAGTCTGTCATAGCTTCTGTACCCTATTCATTAGGTATTACAGTAAATAGTGAGTCTACATCCAATATAACAAAATAGCATAATTCACAGGTGTTTTCACTATTATATTCATATAACTGGCTAAGAAGGCCACTGATGTCCTTTATGTAACTAGGTAACTGATTTAAAAATAATTTAAATTACACTGTCGATAATATGAAATAGGTTCTATAATGCATCCTTTCATTGATACTGTTGGTCTCATTGGTGGATCATTTAAATTCTTATGCGCTTTAGGAATTCCAAAGTACATTGGTATAATTGGATATGGCACATGAAAGAAGTTCAGAACATCTGTAATTATAAATCCATTTATAAACTTGTAAATTTCCTGCATTTGTTTATACTAATCTTATTATTAATTTCCTGTTTCATGGCATTACTATATATTGCGTCATCATTTAGGAGCTGATAAATCTTGGCATCATAAAAAGTCACATCCATAACTGCAATACCGCCTCCCTTATCTGCTGATTTTATAAAAATATCAGAATGGTCAGTTAAACTTTGTAAGACTAAATGTTCTTTACCCAAATTATAATATTTCAACTTCCTAGTTTCAAAAACCCGATATACATATCATAATCATATGATTACTGTCTGGAATGAAATTGCATGATGTGATGTTGTCCTAGCTTGCCTTCATTCTACACTGGTTAGGTTCAGAACCGATCCTCGGTTCCGACTCGGACATGTACAAAAGCTTGAAGTCTTCCACTGGCTTGTGGCTGTATCCCTATCCCATCATGCCCTAGGAGAGTTCCACAGATCTCATTTGCCTCTAACAAGATTGGGCGTTCTCCATTTTGGCTCTGACTAAGTCTATATATTTTTCTTCTAATATTTTGAAATAATTATGTTTTGTGAATTGGATAAAGATTCATAGTATTTAGTACATAGGTCTTAACTTAGTGTGTTCGATCTATGGTTGTTGTTGCGATTGGCCGTTTTCTTCTCTAAGCCATTTTACCTCTTCCCTATCACTTTTATATTCTCTTCTATTTGAAATAAGTTTGTTTACATTAGAGAGCCTTAAAAAATTTATATATATCTGATTAATATTTTCCCTGGTAAGCTTATTTTAGTTAGAGAGCTACCATTGGTCCATTTAAATTAGAGAGACTTCTTCCTTTTCCTACCTTTTCTCTCAGTAGGCAGATTTGTTTTATCTAAGACTGCCTTGCTTTTTTAGTTAAGTTCCACTGTTTAGGTGTTTGTTGCAAAAAAAAAATGTATTAATAGTAGGAATTTTTCTTGGTTTTATTGTTATTGCTTGCCATTGATATTACAATGTCTAAGGATCCTAAAGAATCCAAACCCTCGAGGTTCAAAAAGTGTGTTAAATGTAATCAAAAAATGTCTTTAACTGATGGTCATACAGTTTGTGTGTACTGCCTTGGCTCAGTCCATCTGCAGGAATCATGTGCCATTTGCCATGCATTCATTAGCAGAGTGTTGTTGGAACGGAAAAATAAGTTCATTTTGAGAGGGTTACTAAAGACTCCCTTCAGAGAAGCAATTGAAGAGGGTCAGAGTATGTCGAAATTACCAAAATCCTCATCTTCCAGAACAGAGAAGTCAGGAAAAAGATCTTCTACTTACTCATTTGGAGCCGACAAAGAAATTGGCTAAATAGTCTTCCTTGGACCCGAAGACCGTCGGGCCCTACAAATTGTGGTTTCGGTGCAATGAAGTTTTAAATATGGAGCCAGTCCCCAGAACTGGAACCAGTCTCCCCAACCCTGAGATCTCCATTGCTCCGAGTCAGATCTCCAACTCCCTCCTCTCGATCATCCAGAACTCACTCTGATGATGATGTGGATTGTGTGGTACGGAGACTTTTGAAGACACTGGCACTGGCCAAACTACTGTCAACTTCAACCCAGAGGGATTCAGAGCTGATGAAGACCACCTCCCTCCATCGAGTCCTCCTCCAATCCAGTCCAGGACCTCGGACCAAGAGTGTCTGCAATTGGTTGTAGTGGAACCGTTGGATCTGAGACACACACCAGGATCTTCGGGCCTGGCTACTGCTCCAACTTTCTCGGTTCCATCTGAACTCGAGGGGTCTGGGAGCTGATGGTCTCCAGTCAGTTCCAGGGAGGAGAGTCAGACCAGACAGTTGTCTGATCTGAACTTGCCTCTCGGGGCTTTGGCATGGGTGAGCTAGTCTCCTACAGCCTCAGAGCCAACCCCCTTGGATCTGGGGATGCCTTCTGGTTCTTCTGAGCCGGAAACTTCCTTGGATCAGGGGCAGGGGGCCTTCGAGGTGATGAGGAGAGTGCTGTCACCACTGACAGCTCTACTCCCAGGTACAGGCATTCTTCCCCCAATGGCACCAGTGTCTGTCTTGGTACCATCACATCCACACAGACGTGGAGACCCAAAGCCTCAGGATGCCCCATCGGGTGAAGCCCTCTCTTCGAAATACCCTCCTGAAGAGGTCCCTTAAAAGAGATTATGCAAGAGGAAGCATTTAGACTCCCCAGAGGAGTCCATCACTTCAGATACGGACTTCGATGAATCGGAAGGGTCCCCATGATCACACTCTGAGGATGTCTCCTTCACAGACATCTTAGAAATCATAAAGCAGACAGGTGGCTGGAAGTCCATCACCCTTTCTGTGGAGGAGTCTGTATACCTGGAAGCTTTCGGGTCTGGCCCTTCCACCTTTTGGTTGTCTCCACCTTTTGACAATCTCATGAATGTAGTTAGTCGAAAGGTGTGGGAGTCTCCACACTCAGTGGAACCTGTTCCTTGGAGGTCAAATAAGTTTATTTCTGCACCTTTGGACAAGGAATTTCTTACTAAGGGTATCCTAAGTAGATGCTATGGTGGTGGCAGCAACCACCAAAAAGGAACTGTCAGAGACATCATCATCTGTCCATCTATGGAACAAGGAGTCTTGTACGATGGACAGATATGGGAAGTGCAAGTTCTCTTCAGTGACATTTGCACTTAAATCACTGAATTATCTAACTCATTTTACTAGGTTTCAGAGAGATCTCCTGAAAGAGCTAGGAGATACTCTACAAGGTTCAGTAACTGCGGGAGTTTCAGACAAAGTTTCCTCCCAGCTCTCCACCTTAAACTCTGTGGTTAACTCCTCCATGAGGCTTATTTCTTACGCAGCAGATGGAGCGAACAGGGCAGCAGGTTCAAAAACTTCCCTGAGGCAACATTCCTGGATGTGCTTGTGTGAGTTTGCAGAACCTTTTAAGTCTACCTTTGTTAATGTTCCCTTCGATGGCTCGTCACTCTTTGGGTCAAAAGTTAAGGACACATTCACCAGGTGCGAGCAAGAAGGAAAAACTCTCTCTTCTGTAGGAGTCCATTTTTCATGACCTTCTAGACCTTACCCAAAAGGTCAAAAGGGAGGAAAGATGTGGTTCCGAAAATCCCAGAGAGTTTTTCAGGACGCACATGGTGATTCTTCCCCCAGAGGCAGAGGGAGAAGCAGTAACGGGAGATGCCATCCATGTGGCATTGGGGTCGGTAAAATCAGGGCGACAGGGATTCATTCTGTGGTAGGCCCTTTCAGCACTCCTGAAGGGAGGAACATCTGTCCATCTCTGGAGACAGTTGGGGATCACTTATCTTTGTACCCAGAAGCCTGGCTAGAAATAAAAGACAAGTGAGTACAAAGCATCATATCCAGAGGCTACTCTGTACCCTTTTCCTTCACTGTCCCAAACATAAAGAACATCCCAGACATTCCAAACAGCCGAAGGAATAGGCAACTCTAGAAATTCAAAAGTTGCTACACAAAAGAGTCATCCAAACAGTCCCCACAGACAAAATAGGATGCAGAACTTACTCAAGGTTCTTTTTAGTTCCAAAGAAAACAGGGGACTGGAGACCCATTCTGTATCTCACCAGATTAAACAGATCAATAAGAAAAACAAAGTTCCAGATGGTAACACTACAGTCAATATTTCCCTTTCTGGGAAAAGACAATTGGATATGCTGTATAGATATCCAGGATGTGTACTACCACACAAAAATGGACAGGCCATCCAGGAGTCATCTGCGCTTTTGGCTGGGAGCCAATCACTATCAGTTACAAGCTTTGCCCTTTGGTCTCACTACAGACCCAGTGTGTTCACCACATGTATGGCAGTGGTCATGGCTCACTTGAGACGTCTAGAATTCCGAGTGTTTCCTGTCTAGACGACTGGCTCCTAACCTCCACCACCAAGCATCTACTACTAAAAGCAAGAGACACTACATTACTTCTCTGCACTCACCTAGCAATCACAATAAATTACGAAAAATCTGCCTTGTTGCCATCTCAACATATCATCTTTATAGGGACAGATCTAGACACAACAAAGATGATGGCAAAGCTTTCTCCAGAAAGAGTTTTAGTTCTGTGACATCAGGTCTTAAACCTTCTTTCCAAGAAAAGGGTGCAGGCGAGAACAGTTATGAAAGCCTTGGGAACCATGGCAGCAGCGATAAACTTAGTTCCATTAGCACGCATGCACATGAGAATTCTGCAGTGGCTACTATTCACTCAGTGGTCATTTCAGGAACTACCCATGTCTCACCAAATTCTGATAACAGACTCCTGCAAGAAGGACCTTCGCTGGTGGCTTCACTCCATTCATGTGACATCAGGTCCCCCTTTGTCCTTCCACAGCCTTTAGCCACAGTAACTACAGACTCCTCCGAGACAGGGTGGGAGGGCATTATCTGGGCAGGGCAGTCCAAGACACTTTGCAGGAACACAAGGCCCATTTGCACATCAGTGTCCTAGAGATGAGAGTGATGCTTTTGGCATTGCAAGCATTCCAGGACTCTCTTATAGGTTCATAGGTTCATAGGTTGGTACTGGGCTATCTGCCCGAAGGCATATATTAGCCCAGCCACGTTGTGCGGTATTCACCGCCCCTTTAGTAGTTTCCTAGACTCTTGTACTAGCAGCTAGTACCCTTGGACCTTATCTAGTAGTGCTGTTGGTGTGATCCTTGGTGTGAACTTTCTGTTACCCATCCACTCATCAAGGTTCCTCTTGAAGAGTGATAGTGAGGATCTCTGTCTTATGTAGATCGGGACCCTGTTCCATAGTAAGGGAAGTCTCTGCAAAGGGAATCTATCCCTCCAGCATGTTCATAGGTTAGTTCATAGGTTAGTACTAGGCTAACTGCCTTTGTGGGCCATTTTAAGCCTAACCATTTACCCCATCTGAGAATCAAACCCTGGACCTTGTGTTTGTAAGGTGAACACCTTAACCATTATGCCAACCTCCCACCCCCATATAAACCTCCCTCATTGTTGTGTTGAGGTTTATATCCTTAGAACGTGTAGCTCGAGTAGATTTGGTTTTGCTAAGATGGAGCATGTTCAACAATTCTGGGTTGGACATGGCTCTGTACGTTAGACAGAGATCGCCTCTGAGAAAGCAGTATGCAACAGAGAACAGTCTTAGCTTTTTCAATCGTGCTGCATAGGGCAACTGTTTGAGGCCAGTAATCCTCTTGGTTAGGTACCTTTGTGGTCTCTCCAGCTGCTGGAGATGTCTAGCCAGGTACATTCCAGTTGGTGCATTGTACTCAATAATGGGTCTGATGAGGGAAGAGTAGAGGGGCACCATTGCATCCTTAGATCTTGATGCGAACCCTTTCGTGATCAGATGGGTCACATAGAAGGATTTTCTAACCACTTTGGCAACATGGTTATCAAAGGAAAGCTGACTATCTACTTGGGTCCCTAGATCCCTTATTTCTTCTTCAGATTTCAGGGGATTACCTCCTATGTTGTAGTTTGCGGTTACTCTGTTTTTTCCAAAGTGGATTACTACGCATTTTTTTGCATTTAGCTTGAGACCATGGCTTTGACACCATGCATCAGTCTCATTTAGGCCCTTCTGGAGGATCTCCATGTCAGCCGGAGACTCTATTATAGCACCCAGTTTGCAGTCGTCCACAAACTTAGTCAGCCACAGCCCTTCCGTGCTTGCCTGTACTTCTGAGAAGTATATGCCAAACAGGAGGGGCCCCAGGACAGAGCCCTGAGGCACACCACTCATTACTGGTCTGGATTCGGACATAGATCCCGCTACTCTTACTTTATGGGATCTGTCTGAGAGCCATTTTGCGATCCATCTTGTGATGTAAGGGTTTATGCCCAGGTTGGTGAGCTTATCAATAATACCTGAATGGGGAATGGTGTCAAATGCTTTAGCAAGGTCAAGGTAAGCTGTGTGTACCTCCTTTCCCTTATCTATAGCCTGAGTAACTGTCTCAAAGAAATCCACCAGGTTCAGGAGGCATAATCTGCCCTTGACGAAGCCGAACTGTGTGGGGTCCAGCGACTGGAGGTTCCCAATCTCTCCATTTATGAGTTCCATAATGATTCGCTCCATAGCCTTACAGACCAGACTGGTCAGGCTTATTGGTCAGTAGTTCCCAGGGTCAGTTGTGGCCCCACCCTTGTGTAGCAGGACCACCACAGCCATGCGCCATTCTGTGGGCACATATCCTGTGGAGAGGCTGAGACTGAACAGAGTATTAAGATGCGGGGTTAATTCCTTTTGGAGCTCGCGTATGACACAGCCTGGGACACCATCTGGTCCCATGGAGGCAGTGTTTTTAGCTTTAGATAGAGCCTTGTTAACCAACATATCAGTAATAATTGGACTTACACAATCCCCTAGAATGGCAATAGGCCCTGTAGGTGGTGGTGGTGGGGGGGGGGGGGGGAATTTGCACTGAACCTGTTAGCCAAGATGTTTATTATTATGAAAGAAAAAAACAATTGTGTTAATATGCCAGTCTATCGAACCATCAGAAACAAGAAAAACTTTGACCCAATAAAATTTAACATGGAACTCAAATACTGTGACTGGTCAAAACTAAAATTCCTCCCCCTAGATGAAGCAGTCTCTTATTTTAACAATACATTCCTTACCACACTTGACTCTCATGCTCCCAAACGGTCATCTAGAATCAAAACACAAATAGCACCCTGGCTAACCACAGAGACTAAATCTAAAATAACTAATAGAGACAAAGCATGGGCCAAATGGCGTACTACCAAGTTACCCCTAGATCGTATCAACTTCCAGCAAATAAGAAACGAAACTAAAAAGGCCACCATACTAGATAAGAAAAAATACTTTCACCATCTACAACATAAGCGCCATAACAACCCTCAAAAATTCTGGGCAGGTTTAAACAAACTTCTCCAACCAGGCAAATCCACCACTCCTACCCCAGGAACTCTATCTGATAAGACCCAAGAAGAAGTAGCCAACAACTTTAATACCTTCTTCACCGAAACCATACAGTCCTTAGCTAACCAACTACCTGCTCCCTCTATCACTCCAAAAAATGCCACACGCAACTCTCTACTGTCTTTTACTCTCCAACCCATATCCACCTCCTTTATTCGATCCCTATTGAAAAAGCTAAAGCCAACTACCCTGTCAGCTGATCTTCTCCCAGCAGAATATCTGCAAATAGCTGCGGATGTCGTAGCCTATCCTATCTCGATCTTAATTAACAGGACTATTACTGAGGCCACAATCCCAGCAATATGGAAAATATCCTACGTCATACCTCTCCATAAAGGAGGCACATCCACTGAACTCTCAAACTATAGACCAATAGCCATACTATCACCACTTGCCAAAATTATGGAAAAGTGTGTGCATAACCAACTAATGTCCTATCTCATCCAGAACAAGCTATTAACCGACTCCCAACATGGATTTAGACCCCATCATAGCACGACTACTGCCCTCCTCTCTTTCACCGAAAAAATAAACCTTAACCGAAATAACAAACATATATCCTCGGCCCTCTTCCTGGACATGTCGAAAGCCTTCGACATGGTAAACCACCAATTACTCCTCCAAACTTTGGAAACCCTACATCTAGACACACTAGCCCAAAACTGGTTTCATGCCTACCTCTCAGGCAGACAACAGGCAGTAAATAAGCTCTCTTGCCTGCTACCCAACACCATAGGTGTTCCTCAGGGGTCCATATTAGGACCTCTTCTCTTTTCAATATTCATAAATGACCTCCATTCAGTTATCCCCGAAGCCACCTGCATCCAATATGCAGATGACTCAACTCTCATATGTTCCAATCCCATCCTAGATAACCTTCTAACAACTACCCAACACAGCTTTACCATAGTTGAAAATTGGCTCACTGACCATCAACTCATCCTAAACCCAAAGAAAACCAAACTACTTCTCTTCTACCCAACTAACAAAATGCCTATCACACAATTCACTATCCAATCCAATAATGGAACCATTATTTCACCTGATACCAATGCTAAACTATTAGGGGTAAACATTGACAATAAACTTCGTTTTGATGTCTACATCAACCAAACTATTAAAACAATTAACAAAAAACTCGAGTCATTATATAGGATAAAAACCTACCTAACTCCAGCTGCTAGAATAGCTACTGCCCGCTCACACCTCCTATCTACCCTACTATATGCCTCCCCTGTCCTCACAAACCTCAACAAATCTGACCTTAACAGATTCTCATCCTGTTACAACCACATTGCTAGATTCATTACTGGCTTACCCTATAGAACACACCATTGTATTAACCTGAAAAAGCTTGATTGGGTAGAACTTCCAAATCTTCTCCAGGAGTACCAACTCATAGAAGCCTTTAAAATATTGAAACATCCTGAGAAAACCCCTGCTCTAAAAAACATACTAACCCCTTACACCAATCTAACTTCACTTCGCTCATCAAACAAACTCCTAGTACAAACAACCAAGTCCTATAACCAAGGCGGTGATACACTCTATGCTAATATCATTGGCAAGGTTTGGAACTCCCTTCCCAATAACCTCACGTTGTTACCATCACTAGCTCAATTCAAAAAAGAACTAAAAATCCACCATAAATCTCACTGGCTTTGTCCTTGCACAAACCCAGACTAACTCCTTAAATAACTCTACTCTCACCAAACACAACAGTCCTGTGAGCAGTTTAACCTTCGAGGTCAATCTAGAATAACAAATATTAGCTAACGACTAGGCCATTTCTTGTACTACTCTACTAGTTACTAAATCATCTCTAATACATTGAACTGTAACCAATTGTATCTGCTATTGTAAAATTTTTTTTTCATTGTATATTATGTAAATTGTCAATATGTCTCTGTAACTATCTGTCATTGTTAACCCTGTCGGAGCTTTTCTCCCCGGGACTCCGCTGAAAATGGACATATATCCAGTCAGACTATCCCGGTCAACAAATGTAAAATAAAATAAAATAAATAAATAAAATAAATGTTGGCAATGTCAGAAGGGTCAGTGTATTTTGTTCCATTTTGTACTAGCTCAGAACAGACCTGAGCATTGCCATTTAGGTTTTTGACGTAGCCATAGAAGGCCTTATGGTTATCCTTGGCATCCTTGGCAACTTTCTTTTCAAAGTTAGCTTTAGTTGACTTGATGAGGGCTCTCAATTTCTTACTAATGCTGATCAGGGATGATTTTTCTACTTGAGATTTGGCCTTTTTTTGTATAAGTCTCCTCCTTTTATTGTAAAGTTTGCTTATGGCCGGGGTCCACCAGACTGGTTTCTTCTTGCTTGAGGAAGGAGTCTTGGTTTTATTTGGGATAGCACAATAGGAAGTCTTGCAATTCAGACAGACAACATGTCAGTTGTTTGGTACATAAACAAACAAGGAGGAACCAGATCCTACCCCTTTTGTCGAGATGTCTTAAGAGTATGGCAGTGAGCGACTTCCTCCCATCGCTTTCTGATAGCAATGCACATCCCAGGAAAATCCAACGTGATAGCAGACAAACTCAGCAGAGCGATTCTGATGCCTCACCAGTGGTCCCTAAAACAAGAAGTAGTGGAGATGATTTTCCACAAATGGGGCCAGTCTTGCTGTGACCTTTTTGCCACATCCATGAATCCCAAATGCAGCAGCTATTTTTGCCTTAATCCCCCTTCTGGGGGAGTTACCAAGGGATGCACTTGTACACGATTGGCCCTCGGGTCTCCTCATAGCTTTACCCCCCTTTCCCTTGATACACAAGCTTCTTCAGAAAGCCAACTCATTGGGAAGCAATCTGATTCTAATCGCCCCATACTGGCCTCCTCAAATTTGGTCCCCCTTTCTTTGGCCTTATCTCCAGGAGGAGCTGTGGATTCTGGACCCAGTTCCAGTCTTTCTGCTGACTCATGCATTGGGAACGCTCCACCCCTCTCTTCAGAACCTCAAATGGACAGCTTGGCTGTACCGATTCCAAATATAGCCAGGCTCCCTAACCTTTCTCCTTCTGTCAGACATATCTTGATCTCATCTTATAAGGCTTCAAATAGAAAACTTTACATGAACAAATGGAAAAGAATTTCTTCCTGGGCATTAAGTGACCACATTGATCCCTTTTCTGCTCCTATAGGCTCTACTCTTGAATTTCTAATAAAGCTATTTAATGAAGGCGCAGCTGCAGCCACCATTCGAGTCCAGTTAGCAGCGCTATCTAATTTTCATATAAGCGATTTAGCCCCAAATTTGATGTTTCACAGATTTTGCAAAGCCATCCTGAAGGGCACGATTTTGCTAAAACCACCCATTAAGACCCCTCTAACCCCATGGGATCTAAACTTTGTTTTGTCCTGTTTGATTCTTCCCCCCTTTGAACCTACAGCATCCTGTGATCTAAAGTTCTTGACATGGAAAGCAATTATTGTGGTTGCCATCACTTCTGAGAGAAGGGTTTTAGAGCTGCAAGCATTATTGATAACGCCCCCTACATGCTTTTCCACAAAGACAAAGTATCCCTTCGAACGAACCCATCCATCCTACCGAAAGTATGCTCACAGTCTAATTTAAATCAGTCCATAAACTACCAGTGTTGGACTTCAGAAAATCTGACCAACTATTTGTTTCATTTTTGGAAGCTAAGAAAGGTGCTCCTGTCCCTAAGATCACACTTTCAAAGTGGCCATCACATTGTATTACCTTTACATAAAAATCTAACAAGAAACATCTTCCCTGTAAAGTCAGGTCCCTATTAATTTGATTAAACTTTAGCTTGTTGAACTACAAAAGATCGACAGCTAAAGATCGAAACGTCCAAACCATGAATGATCAGCTAAGTGAATTTTTCCCATGGAAAGAATTCCCTTGGCTGTTGCACAAAACAAAAACCTTTCAAACTGAATTAAGTGGGTGGATTCACCCCCCCCCCCATACCCCCTGACTAAATATACTAACTCCGAGATCGCTCCACATCAGGAAAAGGACAAATTCCCATTAACGGCCAAGCAAATTCTTTCCCTGAGAAAAAATTTGCTTAGCTGGCCATTCGCAGTTTGGCTTTTTCGATCTTTAGCTGTCGATCTTTTGTAGTTTGACAAGCTAAAGTTTCCTCAAATTAATAGGGACCCTGTAAAGTCAAGGGTCACTCTGCGAGAGCTATAGCAGCAGCTTCTGCTTTTCATGCTAGACTACCAATTGATACCATTTGTGCTGCTGCAACATGGGCAAGGCGTCATGCCTTTATCACTCATTACAAAGTGGATTTGGCCTCCAGGAACAGGACCTCCTTTGGTTTCACTGTTCTGAAGAATATTCTCCCGTGAGCCACCCAAGAAATATGGTGCTAGGGACGCTGTCCCAACCAGTGAAGAATGAAGGCGAGATAGGACAACATCACATAAATAAGTTATGTACTCACCATAACATTCCACGTGTGTTGTCCATCTCACCTTCATTCTTACATCCCACCCTCTTTCCCCCAGCCATTTGGTTTCTGGAAAACCGAGCAGTCACATTTGGCAAATAATGTTCTCTGACCTTCTTCATTGTTATATAAAGTGTCAAATAGTCCATTGGAAAACTTTTATCAGCAAACAAGATCTGGGCAACTCTCCTAGGACATGATGGGATGAGGATACAGCCATGAGCCAGTAGAAGACCTCGAGCTTTTGTACACAGCCGAGTTGGAACCGAGGATTAGTTCCAAACCCAACCAGTGAAGAATGAAGGCGAGATGGACAATGCACGTGAAACATTATGGTGAGTACATAATTTCTTTTTTTAAGCTCCTTTCTGTCAATAGAGTCATTATTTCTGAAAAGCAGTTTTAAGTTTAAGGTCCGAGCAAACAGCCTAATGTCAGTTAAGGTATCTGAGATATTACCTTGTCTTGCTGAAATAAGTGTAAGACCTCTGTTTGATACAGCATATTCGTCTTTTGTCAGCATATAATACAAGAAATTAAAAGCTATTCTTTTTTCATCATTTACATCTGAGATTGTTCTGATCTGCTCCATGTTATTGGTCCTTTATATATTCGGTTTTGTTCCCTTCCTCATTCTGTTTGCCTGCTGTTGCTGCATTGCCTCCTTTGTGGTAATTTTAAAGGGGTCATTTCTAAAATTGTTGGAAAATCCAGAGGGTCAAGGGCTGTTTTTTTATTTGTGTCTACTTGTGTGACTTGTTCCTGATAATTTGCAGTTTTTACATTATCCATAGATTGCAGCATTCTTTTCCATATCATTGATGTTTACAACTACATTTTGGTGTTGTTTTTGTTGCTGGTCACATGTCATGCCTGTTTGCCAAGAAAAATGTTCTTGCTTTTAAAATCTTTCACATCTTTGTGTAATTTATATTTCTTCATTGCAATAATCCTCTGCTGAAATGTAATTATCCTGTCAATCATTTCTTCATATTTATTGTTTAATTCATATTCATTGCTGTTAAGAACATGAGACTCTTTATCAGTTATTTGCTTACTCATATCATTCTCAGTTGTCACAAAAAGTCATTCATCAATTTCATATACAATATCCCAAACTTAATATTCAATAGCAGCCATTTGTGAAGAAGTTCTGGATAGTTATTACCATGGGGGACATTTTTAAAATGCAAACAGCCTTCGGCACTATGTTTAACTGCACACGCACACACACACACACACCCACACACACATATATATATATATATCTACAGCGCTAGCATTGTAGCATCTATAGTGTCTGCAGTTTTAATTCTAGAGTCCTAGCATAATTCTTATTGAAGCAGCTGAACTCACTGGTCTTTGTTATATGCATAAAATGTTCATTCATCAGTAAGTTTGATTGTATTTGTAGAAGCTTCTGTAATCATTCTTCTGTCCATGCTCCAGATTCTGATATAGGTGCAAATAAAGATTGGGATGAAGGATGTGACATAATGACCTACTATCCCGTGTCCTATTTTTGATCCATAAAAATATAGTTAAACCAACCCCAAAGAATCAGTTTGTAGGGTAAATACAAACAGAAAGCCAAAAACAAATATCCTGTACACAAATCCATTCATATAGCACAAATAGTAAGTTTATTTTATTTGAAACACTGTAGCAGTTACCAATGATGTGAGTGTGGTATATTGAATATTTACCTATGGTTGGTGTGGTTTAATCACAAGAGCAAAGCCCGAGTGATTAAACAGAGACAACCATGAGTGAGTCTTCAATATACCACACCACAGAGTTGGTTATTGCTATTATACAGTGACATTATTTAGAAAAAAATGACTTGCTTTTCTTAATAAAAAATATGTGTATGATGACTCTGTGGTGTTCCGTTCATCCACTTTCTTTGGATATCCTGGTGCTTTTTTGATGTACTGCCCATGCATGTGGGACTTTCGTTCCCATACTTATGCAGTATATCAGTGCTGTAGGAGGGCTGCTGTATATAGGAAGCAGAAGCAATGGAGAAAGGAAGATTTCCATTGCTTTTTTTTTTGTTTTTTTTTTTTAATTAACAAAAAAAAAAAAAAAATACCGGGAGACTTTGAGCATACGGGAGAGATGGGACATAGAAAATAAAATGATAATCAGGTACATTTCTCTAGTTTTGCATAACGTACCTGATTATCCTTTTTATTTTTGTCTGTCCCATCTCTGTAATTGGTTTCAAGTCTCCGGTTTTCTAAGTTTATTTATTTTTTTTTAATTGCAAGAAAAATGAAATTGTTATGGCCTATATTAATGGACGAAAGTCCGGGTGACCGGTCCTTTTTCCATTGGTATATGGTCGGATTTACAACAGGCACGATGGTTGGGCTAACCAATCAGCATGCTACTTTTCAAATGTTTATGGCCAGTCATTGTATAATAATTGTTTAATTTAGTAAAACAAGCTCATACAGCTGTTACACAATAAGAGCAATACCAGTTCTTAAATAGTTTACAATTTATCACTTGACTTAAAAATAATTACTATCTAAAATGAATTGCTTTCAGTACAGGTTTTAAAGTAACAGTATCATTCAGTCCAGGATATCTGTCAGCTCTCAATTCATTAATCCATCTATATTCTTTATTTTCTAACATCAATTTCGTATCACCAACTCTCCTCTTTTCATATGCCACTTCTAATACTGGAAATTTAAAAGCATGCTGTGCAGAATTTTCTTTAACATGTCTATATAAAAAATTATTTGTTATTTGAGTTCTAATATCAGAAGGATGTTCACCTATCATTTCCTTCAATTTATGTGGAGTATGTGTATTTAGCAGTATATATATCTCCACTGCCCTTCTCTCCTTCACTGACTCTATCAATAAAAACCGCAACAACAACCTGTTCTCCTCCGCACTATTCTTGGACCTCTCAAAAGCGTTCGACATGGTCAACCATAAACTTCTCCTCAATACCTTACAATCCCTCTCACTTAATTCACAAGCATTACAGTGGTTCGACTCATACCTGACTAATAGAAAACAAGCAGTCCTCTGGGACAGCCATCTATCCTCCCAACTCCCAGTTACTATTGGCGTCCCACAAGGATCCATCCTAGGTCCCCTACTTTTCTCTATTTTCATAAATAACCTGCCCACTTCCCTCCCTACATCCACTTGTATACAGTATGCAGATGATTCCACTATCATCTGCTCTGCTTCATCCCCAGCACAACTCCACTCTGCTACCCAATTGGTCTTCTCTGCAGCAGAAAAATGGTTTCAACATATCTGTCTCCTCCTAAATCCCAAAAAAACCAAACTTCTACTTTTCACCCCAACCACTAAATCCACCCCTATCACTTTTTCAATTGTATCATGTAACGGCACTGTCATCGAACCAGACTTTTCCACTAAGCTGCTAGGCGTCACCATAGACAATCAGCTAAATTTTGACTATCACATCGACCTAACTATCAAGTCAGTCAATAAAAAGATTGGTGCCCTATACAGACTTAAGCCCTTTCTCACTACTACTTCCCGAGTGGCTTTTGCCCAAACTCACCTCATTTCGACATTATTGTATGCCTCACCTACCTTTATCAACATATCTAAAACTAATCTTCAAAAACTCAATACCGCCTACCATAGTATAGCCAGATTTGCCACTGGCTCTGCATTTCTTACTCATCACTGTCTTAATTTAAAGAAACTAAACTGGCTTGAACTTCCAAACCTAATACTCCTTCAGCAACTAATCATTACTTTTAAAATTGTACATTACCCCGCCAACACACCCATACTAAATAAACTCATCACACCTTACAAAAATCTCACTACACTTAGATCAGCCAACAGGCTACTAGTTACTACTTTGAAATCTCATAATAAAGCAGGTGATTCCTTATTTGCAAACACTGTTGGTTCTATTTGGAATAAACTTCCCCCAGAACTGACCTCCCTAAGTTCATGTCATCTTTTCAGAAAATAGATAAAAACTCACCTACTAACTCACTGGCTATGCCCCTGCTCCAACCCTGACTGACCTCAGTTAATTTTTCACTCTCCCTAGTCTGCTCCTGTGTACTTTGCTCTTCTGTTCTTACTTAAACTGTCTCCACTGTCCCTTTTTTGTACCATCACTCTTTAGTTCTAACAACTGTTAGACTCCCCCTCTGACCATGCTGATATTCTGCCTCTTGCTTCTTCATTCTGTCCTCCTTTAATCCTACTACCTCCAGCATTTCACACTATCTTTGTTTTTTTTTATGTTTCCCCCCTTTACTTTACTCTTCCTATCTGCGCTATAGCCTTACTCAGTCCATAATATTAGTACCTAACAGAAACTGTATCTCTGTCAACAGTCTCTTTACTTCTTTTTTGTCTTTTCCTATACTCCAACTATATTTTATTCTATTTTCTACTAACCTGCTTATTAGACACTTTAGATGAACCTTTTTCATCTTTTCAGCCAATACCTACTTGTTGTCATCTAATTACTTTTTATATGATACTGAAACTTTTCTGCTCAGCCCCCTGTCTGAATTTAGATTGTCATCTAGTTAGTTTTGTATAAGAAAAATGTATATACATTTGTTTTTGCCTTATTATATTAGTTTTATTTGTATAGTTAGTTCATTTAGTGACTACAAACTCTGTAATGTCTTAGTCTGATAGTGGAGCTTTTCTCCTCGGGCCTCTGCTGAAAATGGACATGTATCCAGCCAGACTAGCCCGGTTAACAAATGTAAAATAAAATAAAATAAAATAAAATAATAAATAAATAAAATAAAATAAATATGTAGTATCACAATCTGCATATGTTCTGTATTCATACATTTTCTTAGCTAAAAGATGTTCAAAATATTTTTCTTAGTTAATGAACTTACAATATGTACATTTAGTGCAACAAAATGTTCCCTTCCTAACACTATACCTTTTTTATTTGTTTTTATTCTTTATAGCATAGCCTTTGTTTTAAATTTTGTGCTCTCTTATACATAAAACTCATTTTTCTTATATGTATTCCCTTGCCACTTCCAAATTCAGTTATGTGCCAGTACATTTTAGTCACTTTTTGTATCACATTGTACACTTTTATCAACACTTTATGAATCACAAATTGCATTATTTGATAAATAGTTTAAATGCAATACTTAAGTGATACCACACATCATATAGTCTTATTTATTTGTTTCTTTCTTTTAATTTATTAAAGCTATGGGTAGGAAGGGAAAAATGGAGCACTTGAGAGATTAAGGGGCTTTTGTGAGGCTTACATTTATTCTCTTTGTTATGCTTATACATAATCAACATTTTTAACAGATTTTGTATTTATTGACATTTTTATTTCTGCCTCTATTTTTTATTCTCTTTGCTTTTATATATACAGGGTGTTTTTTTCTACAGTTACCGAAATAAAATCACATACACACCAAAATACCGTATAAGATAAGACATATTTTATAAGATGGAATAAGACTAATGCATTGTTTAAGCTGTGACAAGAGGACAGCTCTGGTGTTAAAGACAGTCGGTGAAAATGCCACATGAGGTCAAATGCCACATGAGGTCTCACGCACCAGGGCCATATATCTGCCAGACCACTAACCACATCTTGTCTTTTTTTTCCAAAAGTACTTTTTATTGAACAGAATTCAACAAAAACAGCTTCCAAGGAGAGTAAGTATAAAACAGTAAGAAGTTGCATATAATGACATTATATTAAACAGTAGTATATTTATTAAATCACTCTAATTTTACCAGTTTAACATAGCATTGTATTTTTCCTAAACCAAACACAGAAGAGTGCAGTTAAATAATGGAGCCTTTTAGGCTTCTCCTGTTGTGCATATACAATTCAAACACTGCACTATTTTGCCCTGTATCACATGCACAGTCCACATACCCAAGTTTAAAAGTCAAAATGCATTATCCAGGGCATCCATTTCTGTTTCATCTTTTCTCCAAGCTTTTAGTGTCTAACTGTAATGTCATGCATATATTAATCATTCATCAAATAAATCAGGTCTATGACAGTTGTAGGGGGGCTTACTTTTCCACCATTTTGTTATACATTTTTTTTTTTGGCAAACGGAATTGCAGTCTGTAATAGACTCAGTTTTGGCTTAATTTAGCTATTAGAATCCTAGTTGGAGATTAAAATCAGGGACAGTCTAAGGTGTAATAAAACTGAACATCTTCATGCAGTTTATTGCGATAATACACACTCCAGATAAAAGTAGTCAGTCTCCCAAGTCATCTCACCACATATCTCACATGTTGGGTCAGATGTTCTTCATCTCACATTGCTGCAGTCCTTACATATGGGTAGTCCGCTGTCCTCGGTCGGCCCGAATACCAAAGTATTAGGCTGACGTCGGTCAAGGCGCTTAAAACTGACATCAGAACGTCAGGGTACAAAAGCGCATGACCGACGTCATATCCTCAGTCTTTTTTGCCACATGGTCCGATGCAGAAGCAGCGTTGCAAGTGCCGTTCGGCGTTCTGAAATTTTTCGAGTTCGGAGTTTCAGACCGAATCCAAGTTGGCTAAGTACCCCGTTGGGGAATATTTTTTTTTTTTCTTGCCTCAGTGTATTACCGGATGTCAGAAAAAGTGAATAATTGTATTTCTTGTGGGAAACAGATACCGCATAGGGATTATCATTCTTTGTGCATTCCTTGTTTGGGGCCTGAGCACGACGTAGTCGGGTGTCGCTTTTGTGCTAGGTTTAATAAGCGCACTATTAAGCGAAGGTTGGATTGTGCTAGGCTGGTCTGCAATTATAATATGCCGTCGGATACTCCGACGCCTGCTTCCACGAAGAAGCGCAAAGACAAAGCGGTTAAACCTAGGCAAGATGAGTCGTCCGTTCCGGACGCCGGTTCTTTAGAGGCTTCAGTGGAACCGGTGGTCCCGATGGAGGCTTCTCTGGAGTCTCAGGGGGAGACTTTGATTTTGCAGGATGTGGCCTCTCAAGAGGCAGGTCAGGCTGTAGGGGCTTCTCAGGTTTCTGTACTCCCCTCCCTTCCCAGGGTGGTTAGACCCTCTCCTTCTGTTTCCAAGGCTTCTTCCAGAGGCAGGCCAGGTTTATCTTCTGTTGGTGTCAGTCCTAGTTCAGCAGGGTCTGTGCCTAAGAAGCACATGCTTAAAATGGCAGAAGATTTGATTACTCTGATTAGAGGTTCTTTGCCCCCTCCTGATAAGAGGCCTAGGGTGGAGCCAGAGTTGGAAAGTTTTGTACAGGCTTCGGATGTTTCAGAGTCTTCGGCTGAAGACTTGCAGGAGTACTCTCCTTATTCTGATTCTGATGCAGAAGATTCCACTCCTTCTGCTTCTCCTCCAGAGGATTTTTCTTTTTCAGAGACATTTCATTCTATGAGGGAGCATTTTAAGTGGGAAGGTCAGGACTTCTCTGATTCACGGAAAAGGCTTAGGGAATTTTTGTTTTTACCTCAACATAGGCCCTTAGCTATACCCCCTGTTCTGGATGTTGTGCAAGATGTGTTTTCAGAGGCTTCACTTAATCCTGATTCTCTGCCTCCTGCGCCTGTTAAACCAGATAGGTATTACAGGGTGCCTGAGGCTCATAAATATCTCTATAAGAGTCCTAGGGCGGACCCAGAAACTATTAGTCAGGGACCTAAGGGTGTCAGGGCCTCTGTTGTAAAGAACCCGGTTCCTCTAGATAAAGAGGCCAGGGCTTTGGATAGATGGGGAAAGAAGGTCTATACATCTTCTACCTTAGCAATGAGGGCTTTAAATTGCCAGTTTCATATGTTGAAATATCAAAATTTTCTTCTTTCTCAATTGAAATCTAAGGTGGATGCTCTGGCAGAAGGCATTGAGTGTAAAGAATTACAAGATTTGGTGCATGTCTCTGAACAGGTGGGTAAGCATTCTTTACAGTGTGGTTTTGATGCTGTGCAGGCCTCTTCTAGGGTGGCTGCCACTGGTTCAGTTCTTCGCAGGCACGCCTGGCTTAAGGATCAGAATTTTTCTGACCATGTTAAGACAAGGATCTTGGATGCTCCTTTGCAGTCTGAAGTGTTGTTTGGTCCACCTGTGGAGTCAGTCTTGAAGAAAATGGAGGACAAGGCTAAGTCTATGCAGACTGTTAAAGATTTTTTGCAAGTTCAGCCTCCAAGTTTAGTAGAAATTGGCCTGCTAAGGGGTGGACGTATCCTTCTTCTGATTCTCAGTCTAGGGGTAGGTCTAGACGTGGTAGGGGCAGAGCTCAGAGTTCCTTCAGACCTAGAACATGGAGTTCACCTGCACAATCTTCGAGTGAGGGCAGGGGCCAGTCCTTTCGTAAACAGGCCCAATGACCTACTCTTTCAGCTGCCAGATCCTTCTTGCCTGGCAGCACCTTTGGGAGGACGGTTGGCACTCTTCAAGGAAAATTGGATTTTAATTACCCAGGATAAATGGGTATTGGATATCATACACCAAGGTTACAAGTTTTATTTCCATACCTTGCCCCCTTTCAAAGGCATGCCAGACGTTCCTCCTCAGCAAAGACTAGAGGCTCACAAACAGATTTCTCTGCTACTTCAAATAGGAGCTATACAACCGGTCCCTCTGCCAGAAGTGGCCTAGGATTTTATTCTCGCCTGTTTCTAGTACCGAAGAAAGGGAACACGTGGAGACCAATTTTGGATTTATCTATCCTCAACACTTATCTGGACATTCCCAAGTTCAAAATGTTGACGTTACAACAGCTTTTACCTCTGCTGGGCAAAGATCACTGGATGGTGACTCTGGATCTCAAGGAAGCTTACCTTCATGTTCCTGTCAGGCCCAGTTGCAGGAAGTATCTGCGTTTTCGGGCTGGGACTTTTCATTATCAGTTCTCTGCATTGCCCTTTGGCTTATCTACTGCGCCCAGAGTGTTCACGAAGGTTCTGGCTCCAGTGGTAGCTTTCTTCAGGCTAAGAGGAATACAAATCTATCCTTATTTGGACGATTGCCTGATTCTGGCTCAAGGAAAGGACGAACTTCTTCATCATTTACAGTATGTGATGGCAGTGTTAAGATGCCTAGGGTATTCTGTGAACGAAATAAAGTCCAGTCTAGTACCCTCTCAGGATATGTGCTTTCTGGGTGTGAGACTGAATACAGCATCCCAGATGGCCTTTTGCCCCGGACAAACAAAAGAATCTTTCTCTTTATTTCCATCAATTGTCTCGTCAGTCCAGGCTGACTGCAAGGACAGTCCTTCAAGCCTTGGGGTTCATGGCATCTTGTATTCTGGTACTTCCCAATGCCAAACTGCATATGAGGAAGCTACAATGGTATCTCAAAAATGTATGGACCCAACACTGCCAAGATATGGACACTGTCATTCAGATAATACCTTGCATTCAAAAGGAATTTTTGTGGTGGGCTCAGGAATGTCACCTAAACAAGGGACTCTCTGTGACCCGACCAGAGGCGAGTCAGATTATAATGACAGATGCCTCAGACAAAGCTTGGGGAGCTCATCTAAATGGAAAATGGGTACAAGACACGTGGCCTGCCAGACTTCAACATTTACATATCAACTTGAAGGAGATGTTAGCAGTCCAATTTGCATTGATAGCTTTCAAGGATTTACTTCTTCCAGGGCAGGTGTTGATTCAAACAGACAACACAACTGTCATGTGGTACATCAACAAACAAGGGGGGACACATTCTTACCCTCTATGCAGACAAGCAATGATTTTGTGGGAGACTGCTCTCAGTTTACAGCTGAATCTTCAGGCAAGGTTTCTGCCAGGGGCACAGAACTCCTCAGCAGATGTGTTGAGCAGACAAATTATGGATCCCCACGAGTGGAAATTGGATCCTCATGTATTTCAAGAATTGACAGTGTTATGGGGAACTCCAGACATAGATCTGTTCGCTTCTCCACTAAATTACCAGTTGCCAAAGTTTTGCACAAAAAGGTTTCATCCCACAGCTTGGAAAGTGGATGCTCTCTCATTCAATTGGAGCAATCTTCACGTGTATGCCTTTCCACCACTGCCTCTCCTCCCAAAGGTACTCCTGAAGGTCAGACAGGACAAGCCAACCATGATTTTAATAGCTCCGGATTGGCCTCGACAGCACTGGTACCCATTACTGAGAAGTCTGGTTCGGGAGCCTCCATGGCCTTTGCCTTCGGTTCCACACCTGCTGTCTCAGGAGAACAGTCATTTACTCAATGTCAAACTTCACTCTCTACATCTAACAGCCTGGCATATTCTGTTTTAAATCCTGGAGGGTCACAGCTTCCACAACAAGTTTTGAATGTTATTTTGGAGGTCAGAAGGCCTAGTACAAGGAAAGTTTACGCAGATAAATGGAGGAGATTTTTAATTTGGAGTACAGCAAAGGGCTTTGATGTTTAAACCTAATTTAAGTGTTGCTCTTCAATACCTTACTGAGTTATTGGACAAAGGTTTGTCCTTCTCCTCTATAAAGGTTCATGCTGCAGCAATTTCTGCTCACTATGACTGTGACCCACCATTATTTTCTCATCCTTTGTTTAAGCAATTCCTTAGAGGGGCAAAGAATATAAGACCCCCACGTAGAGCTCCTACTCCTCCTTGGGATCTCAATTTTGTGTTGGAGAAACTCACTCTACAACCTTTTGAGCCTGCAGCTACTGCCGAGTTGAAATATTTATCATGGAAGACTGCTTTTTTGTTGGCCATTACCTCTGCGAGAAGGGTTTCTGAATTACAGGCCCTTATGGCGGTTGAGCCTTTCTTAATTTTCCACAAGGATAGGGTGTCTTTGCGTACTAACCCTTCCTTTATGCCTAAAGTGGTTTCTAGTGTGGCTTTAAACCAAACTATTCATTTGCCTACTTTTTATGCAAACCCCAAAATAAAGGCGAGAAGATTTTGCACACTTTGGATATCCACAGACAGTTGCGATATTATTTGAGCAGAACTAAAGGGTTCAGGCAGTCTCAGCAGTTGTTTGTTTCATTTGCTTTGGGTTCTCAGGGCAAACCTGTTTCAAAACAAACTATTTCTAAGTGGATTGGTTTTTGTATTGCTTTCTGTTATTTCCATCATGGTAAGGAGATTCCAGTTGGGATTAGGCCTCATTCCACTAGGGCTACTGCCACTTCTACAGCTTTTTTAAGGGGGGTGGCTACTAAAGATATTTTGGAGGCAGCTACTTGGAGTTCAGTGCATACTTTCTCTAAGCATTACCACCTTCCACTTTACTCTAAATCTAGGGCTGGTTTTGCCACTGCAATTTTACAGGGCATTTTGGCAGCTCCTAATGCTTTATAGTTTTGCCATCCTCCCTTACCTCTGCTTTGGGATTCTACCCATATGTAAGGACTGCAGCAATGTGAGATGAAGAACATAGTACAGTTTTGTACCTACCATAAATGTAGATGTTCGAAGATCCACATTGCTGCAGTCCAATTTACCCTCCCTCCTTCCCCTCTGTAGTTAGAGGTGGTTGTGTGGTTTGGGTTGTAAATTTTGTAAATATGGTTAGTGCAGGGGTGGTTAGTGGTTCTTTGCTGTTTTTTTTTTTTTTTTTGGCTTTGGCCTTTCTTTTTAGGGCCTTCTGACATCTGGGGCAAGAAAAGACTGAGGATATGACGTCGGTCATGCGCTTTTGTACCCTGACGTTCTGATGTCAGTTTTAAGCGCCTTGACCGACGTCAGCCTAATACTTTGGTATTCGGGCCGACCGAGGACAGCGGACTACCCATATGTAAGGACTGCAGCAATGTGGATCTTCGAACATCTACATTTATGGTAGGTACAAAACTGTACTTTGTGGGGGTCATCTTATGTAATCTTGGAGTATTATAAAAATACTTGTGGAGGCATTGCTATCTGAAAACAACAAATTACTTGCATGAAATAGTCACATATCTATGACCTAAAATGATCTTTTCTCAACTCCTTGATGGTATTTCTATACCAAAGTTCTTCCTTAAATTATCTGATTCATTACACTGAATTTAGACCCAGACTTTGTACATCTTGCTGACTATATGATTCATCACAGGATGAGAATTTTCTGGTTTCAGGCAAAAAGTCTATAATCTTAGGCCTGACTGCCTTGTTAACTGAATAGATTTTATTTTTTTAAACAATTATAAGCAATTTATTGTAGAATAATGACACTCTGTTTTGAAAGCTAATTTCATCTGAAAGATAAAACCAATCCTTCATTGCCACCAGATCTAACAGTTGTTTTCAGAATGTCACTGCTTTCTGCATTCTTACCCAGACTAAGACTTCCTTACCCTCTTCCTCCCAAACAGTAGCTATAGAAGTCAATTGAATTTCATTTTGCCAGGATGTCTGACAAGTACTTAGTGAACTATCCTGCAAATAACTGATAAAAATTTGGTGAAAAACATTTCAACCCAATTCAGAACCAAAACCAAAAGTAATATTTTGGATGTAAATGGAGAGATCACTCCACCAGACTCATGGCTTTACTTTAAAATCCGTTTAATAAAAATAACCTTTCCCACAATAAAACAGACACAAAGATTAAGCACTTTCATCCCATCTAATGCCAGGATTTCATTAGAATAAGAGGTTAATATGTCACTTCCTTTTTATACTCTACCTGTTATTTATCATCATTAATTAGTACCAGTTAAAGTTGATGGTAAATATAAGCCTTACACAAACACAGATCATCTAGGAAAATATTAAAATGTAGTTGTAAATAACAATTGAAGAATCATATCATATTGACATGTGCGAAAAGCAATCAATCACGCGTAATCAAGACGATTTATGCTCATGTACAACTGTAGGGTAAAAAGATCATAGTAAAAATGTTGATAATTAAAGCATACTTGAATAAATAGAATTACTAAGTAAATATTCAAATTGTGATGTATTAAAAACCAATTAGTGAATGCAAAAATTCATAATTTTGTTACAGTCAGTCTTAAGACTGGCTAAATGGATACATGGTTATTAAGACTCAGGGGGTGATTGCATTCGGTCTTAGTTGCCATAATAACTCCTTATGTTCTAGTCTTGTTTTCCATTCACCTCCTCTAGGGTTCTTTTCTACTTTTTCTAATATATCAAATTTGAAAGCCTTAAAAATTTCTACATGTTAAAGTGTGTTTGAAAGTGCAGTGTTCAAATTGCCCGTGTGACTGTCATATAAATGTTAATATATTCTCTTTTTTAACATACGTTCATTTTTTTTCCTGCATAAAAACTAGGACAATTCGAGCAGATAGCCAACTATACTAACCTGAAGGAAGAAACAATTGCCTTTTTTCAGAGACAATTGAATCAAAACCATTCTCAAGTTTTACACAATCTGCTTCAAAAATAAAGGGACATTCCTTACAAGTACCACATTTCAGAGTTCCATTCTTTGTAGCTTCATTGTAAATTGCTTTTAATGACTGTTTTTTCTTAAGAATATCCTGGTCTTTCCAAAAGTGTTTTAACATTAGTGGTAGTTTTGTAAACAAATCTGGGTTTGATGCCTAGAATGTTGTGAATGTGGGGGCTGGTTTTGAATATGTTTCAATTATTATTGATTATAACTTTGACTTGATGGGACCAATCTTTATAGTCAACAACCACAGCCCTCTCGCAAGATTCCATTCTCCCATCAGGTTTGTTTTCAAATTATCGTTCTCTTAGCTGTTAGTTGTGTTCAAGCCTACCCCAAGAGTGGGTTTGTATGTTATCCCCTATTCATCCCGAACTTCTGCCATACCATGTTTAATAAGGTTAGATGGGTACCTTCTGTCCATCAACATTTTTTCAAGCACCCCCATTTCATCCTTAACTTTATGAAAACAGGTTGTCATTCTGGCTATCTTTATACATTGCCCCTTAATCAGACTCTTTACAAAGGAAAAAAGGTAAAAGCATTTAAAATGTAAATAGTTGCTGAATGTTGCCTTTCTGTGAATCTGATATTTAAAACCATCATCTGAATTAGTAATGCATGAGTCAAGGTAGTTAATACAGTGTTTTTCAACATTGTGTGAATTTTATAAAAATTAGTAGAACAATTTAAATATTCAATCTTCTTCTTCTTTCAGCTTTTCCCAGTAAAACAGCGGTCCGCAGAATGATTGGCAGTGGAGTTTTACAGTGTTGAGTTGCCAGCCCATTGCCCAACTTTCCACAGAAGGCACACAGATGCACACACTCACACCTAGAGCCAATTTAGAGTGTCCAATCCACCTACAGCATGTCTTTGGGATGTGGGAGGAAACCCACACGACCACAGGGAGGACAGGCAGACTCCACACAGAAGCCACCCCAGCCAAGAATTGAACCGGAGAACGTTTTACTGTGAGGCTGCAATGCTAACCATTGCACCAATGTGGCCACCCTGTACAATTTAAATACTCAATAAAATAAATAATTTCTTCCTCAGGGCCTTCCGATAACACAAAAATGTCATCCATGTATGTCAGGTACACCTTACAAAAAACATAGTATTTAGATGTATAAACATGCACTTTTTCCCATGTGATGAGCACCAAGTTGGCATAAATAGAGGTGCATGATGCCCCCATCACTACTCCCCTTATTTGTTAAAAAATTTCAACTTTGAAAAAAATGAAATTGTTAAGTACCGTAGCAGTTTAGGAGGGAGTTTCAACTAGGACTTTCCAGGATGAAGCAGATCCGAGTGACTGGAGAGCTGCTCTCAACACTTACAGGATACAAGTTGGGGTGGAAATTTCCACACAATTCGAAACACAAGGTCTGTGTGGACCAGAACAAAGCCCCCAAGATGGGGAAAGGCAGGAAATGGTAATCACAACAGGAACTGATGGCATTATGATTACTTATAATGGTTATAACATTTTCAGTTATAGTCATTTGACAGTCACCAAGGAATATTTTTTTCATTTTTTTAGCAAAGGTTACAAATTCATTCCTTGTAAGCCTTTCAACCTGTCAGATTCCATGGTAGAACTCAAGTTATACACTAGAAAATTGAATAATGTCCTGCTGTTTTTCGAAAGAAATGAAAAAAGTATGGACAATTTAAACAACACCAATATCGTAAGAAAGAAAAGATTGTTCAGTCCACCATTACATCTATTAATACAGGTGTTCTAAAACACTTGTATTATTGATCTTCACAAGCTGGTTTCCAATAACTAACTTCAGAAAAATTGCAAAAGGTATAATTTAAGTGACTGGTTACTCCAATTCCTTAGGGAAGATAGATCTGTCCAGATTATGAAATCACACAGAGTTGGGGGTACAGGAATATTTGATAGTATTGATAGCACAACTGCTATGTTTGACATTTTGCACAACTCACATAATTATTTGCCAACTTCTAGAAACGAAGTCAGCATTGCTTACCACAAAATAGATTTATGTTTGGAAGAACTGTTGTTAAATGGTATGATCTCTTCAGGAGTTTATGATTTTTGAAAATCAACAAACCAATCATCCCCACAATCTTTGGTATCCCCAAGATTCACAAAGATGTCCTTCAAGAATGCAACTGCAGTCATAACATGTGGGTTGTCCTGCCTCAGGCAGCCCTCGGTCGACCGGATTCCAAAGTCTGGGTCCGACGTCGGCTGATGTCGCATTTCTCTCTGACGTCAGAGCGGCTGGAGTACATAAGCATCAGCCGACGCCATTTTCTTCAGTCTTTCTTGCCGCGGTGCCGAAGCAGAAGCAGTTCGCAAGTGCCGGTCGGTCAGCTCCTGTATTCTACGATACGAAGTCATCAAAAGCTAAGTACCCGTTGGGGACCTTTTCTTGCCTCAGCCGATGTCAGAAATTACTGAAAAAGTTAACAATTGTCTTTCTTGTGGTAAACAAATACCTCATAAGGATTTCCACTCTTACTGTCTCCCTTGCCTGGGCCCAGACCACGACGTCTCGGCCTGTGCTCGCTTCAACAAGCGCACTCTCAGGCGCCGGGCGGAGTTCGCTGAAGATTTTTTCGGCGATAATTTTGCTTACACCATGCTGTCGGATCTTCCGACATCGCAAACTCCCAAAAAGCAAAAAGACTGGGACCGACATCCGCGGCCCGCGTCTACCACCGACTCCACGCCAAAACCTACCGCGAGTGCTCCGGTTCCCTCTGAGACGGTCTCTCCACCGCTCCGAACCGAAGACACCGCATTACCGACGACTCCGATTCCAGACTTTACTCCGCCAGTTATAGATTTTCCTCCGGATACCGAAACCGAGGAAATGCCCGAGACCATTGCTGTAGACAAGGTCACTCCTGCACGTGGAGCTGCCAGGCCCCCTATGGCCATGTCTATTAAGGCCTACACTAGGGCTAAGGCAGCCAGCAAAACAAAGCATATTACTTCTAAATCCTTACCTCAGCCGACTCCAGAGACACAAATTATGTCCATGGCTGCTGATTTAATTTCCATGATTAGAGGTTCACAGGCCCATCCTGAGAGAGGATCCCAGCCTCCTCCTGATAAAAGGCCCCGGGTAGAACCCTCTGACCCTACTCCTTCAGATGAAGATTCTGAGGGCTCTGTCCACTCTGATAGCCAGGAAGAGCTCTTTCAGACCTATGAGGACTCGTATGCAGAATATTCCATCCCCTCGGCCTCCCCTCCTGAGGATATTTCTTATGGGGAAGTTCTGCACACCATGAGGGAACATTTCAAGTGGCAAGGTCAGGAATATTCTGATTCCAGGAAATGCCTTAGGACTTTCCTTAAGAAGCCTCAGCACAGGCCCTTAGCTATTCCTCCTGTACTTGATGTTCTGGATGATTTGTATTCTGACTCTAGTGCTACCCCTGATTCTCTTCCTCCTGCTCCAGCCAAGCCAGACAGGTATTACAGGGTCCCAGAAACTCATTCCCATTTATTCAGGGCCCATACTGCTGATTTGGAAACTATTTCACAGGGGCCTAAAGGAGTTTCAGCCTCCACCTCAAAAAATCCTTTGCCCTCCAACAGGGAAGCTAGGTCATTAGAGAGATGGGGCAAAAAGGTTTATACATCCACTACCTTATCTATGAGAGCTTTAAATTGCCTTTTTCATATGTTACAATATCAGGATTATCTGTTAGAAGATTTACAAAAAACATTAGCCACTCCTGATCCTTTAGACAGGAAGACTTTGCAGGAAGCTGTACATAACACTCAGCAAGTAAGCAATCACTTCCTGCAGTGTGGATATGATGCACTGGAAGCTTCATGTAGGGCAGCTATGACAGGGGCAGTCATTCGTAGACATGCTTGGTTAAAAGACCAACCTCTACCAGATCATGTTAAAGCAAAACTTCTGGATGCACCTTTGGAAAAGAACAAGCTTTTTGGTACAAATGCTAAGGATGTGTTAATGACCATCGAAGAAAAAGCAAAATCAGTTCAGACTGTGAAAGATTTCCTCCAGGTTCAACCCCCCAGATTCAGTAGGAATTGGCCTTCAAAAAACTGGTCCTTTCCTAATCCAGAAAAGTTTCAAAGGGGTAAGAACAGACGTGGCCGAGGAAGAGGCCAATACAGAGGCCCTTACAGGGGACGGCAATGGCAGCCAGGAAACCAAAGAAGTGACACAGGGGTTTCACCTGCCCCACAACCACAATCTCAATGACTTTCCTCTATTACCGCCTACCAGGGAACAACTAGAAGCTCCCTTGGGTGGGAAATTATCTCTGTTTGCAGAAAACTGGCACAGACTGACAAAGGACAAATGGATTTTGGACATTATAGACCGAGGGTACAGGTTTCATTTTCATACCTTACCAAGAAAACAAGGCATGCCAAACCTTCCACAAAATCAGAGGGCAGAGGCTATCAAGCAAATCACTCTGCTGACTCGGATGAAAGCAATAGAAAGAGTTCCACAACAAGAACAAGACCAGGGGTTTTACTCAAGACTGTTCCTTGTTCCAAGAAAAGAATCTCAATGGAGACCAATACTGGACTTGTCCGCATTAAACAAGTTTCTCATAGTACCAAAGTTCAAAATGCTGACTCTACAGCAACTCCTTCCCATGCTGGGCAAGGGGTCGTGGCTGATTACTCTGAACCTCAAGGAGGCATACCTGCATGTCCCTATCAGACACAGCTGCAGAAGATACCTCAGATTTCTTGCAGGGCCAGAGCATTATCAATTCTCAGCATTGCCATTTGGCTTATCTACTGCGCCCAGAGTATTTACAAAATGCCTGGCTTCAGTAATTGCTCATTGCAGGCTCCAGTGCATACAAATTTACCCGTACCTGGACGACTGCCTCATACAAGCGGACGACAAATTGATGTTGACAAAAAACCTGGATTATGTCATACGATTACTTCAAGCTCTGGGATACACAGTCAACTTCCAAAAGTCAAGACTGCAGCCATCCCAGCAAATAATCTTCTTAGGAGCCAAACTAGACACAGCCTCTCAGATGGCTTACCTGACAGAAGACAAGCAAGAGAAGTTAACTCATTATTTCAGAGGTTTAGCAAAACTCACCCAGATGACTGCAAGGAGATTCCTACAGGCCCTGGGTTACATGGCATCTTGCATTCTCCTAGTTCCATTAGCAAGACTACACATGAGAAAGCTTCAATGGTACCTAAAAAGCATTTGGTCACAACACAGCAACAACTTGGAGGCAATCATACCTCTCATTCCATGCCTACAAAAGGAATTCCTATGGTGGGCCTCGGTGAGCCAGGCAAACACAGGTATGTCATTCAAAAAACCTCGGATAACACAGACCATGACTACAGATGCCTCAGACCTTGGATGGGGGGCGCACATGGAAGGCAGGTGTATACAAGAACAATGGTCTCCAAAGGAAACACATCTGCATATAAACCAAAAGGAAATGCTGGCAGTGATGCATGCCATCGAGGCTTTTCAACACCAACTCCAGCAAGGCCATTTACTGATACGGACAGACAACACCACTGTGATGTGGTACATAAACAAGCAAGGGGGAACCCACTCTTACCCCCTTTGCAGACTGACAATGCAGCTATGGGAGAAATCACTGAGCCTAAACATCCAGTTACAATCCCAGTTTGTTCCAGGAAAAGACAATGTGTTGGCGGACAGCCTAAGCAGAAATTTCACAGATCCACACGAGTGGAGGTTACATCCCAAGGCCTTCAGACAACTCACTTCGACATGGGGCAAGCCAGAAGTGGACCTATTTGCCTCTCACCTCAATCATCGTCTACCAAAATTCTGCACAAGGACATACCATCCAAAAGCTTGGAAAATAGATGCCCTCTCATTCAACTGGAACTCCCTAGCAATCTGTGCATTCCCACCTCTGCCACTGATGACCTCAGTATTACTAAAGATCAAAGCAGAGAAACCCAAGGGAATCATAATAGCTCCGGACTGGCCAAGACAACACTGGTACCCACTACTATGGAGCATATGTCACACCAGGAGGTGGGCCCTTCCTCAGTGGCCTCTACTTTTGACTCAACACAATTTCGAAACACTGCATCCAAATCTTCAGACACTGCAGCTAACAGCCTGGGAGATCCCATAAATAACTCCAGCTTATCTCTCTCCAAGGAAGTTCAGCGGATACTAACAGAGGCTCGAAGACCATCCACCAGAAAGGTTTACTTAGCAAAGTGGAAAAGATTCAGCAATTGGAATACCAGCAAAGGACATGATGCATCATTGTTGAACATCCCACTCATCTTGGAATATTTGGCAGATATGCTAAAGAACGGCCTCTCATATTCTTCCATAAAGATACATGCATCTGCTATTTCAGCAAGATACAACACTGATCCTCCTGTTTTTTCTCACCCCTTACTAAGGCAATTCCTCAGGGGAATCAAGAACATTAAGCCACCAAGAAAGGCCCCAGTGCCAGCCTGGGACCTCAATTTTGTCTTAGAAAAACTGACCTTACCTCCATTTGAGCCAGCAGCTTCAGTTGACTTGCAATTTCTCTCATGGAAGACAACTTTCCTATTGGCAATTACCTCAGCAAGAAGGGTTTCGGAGCTACAGGCCCTAATGGCAATACCACCCTTTATTATTTTTCACAGAGACAGAGTTTCATTAAGGACCAACCCTACTTTTATGCCAAAGGTGGTATCTAGGGTTTCTTTAAATCAAGCCATTCATCTGCCTGCTTTCTTCTCCAATCCTGAGAATAAGGGGGAAAGACTGTTGCATACCTTGGACATTCACAGACAACTTTGATACTACCTGTACAGAACCAAGGCCAGTAGGAAGTCTGAACAACTTTTTGTAGCTTACGCCCCTGCAGTCCAAGGAAAAGCAATTTCAAAACAGACTATTTCTAAATGGATTGGACATTGCATCAGATTCTGTTATTCCTTTCATGGAAAGACTGTTCCAGCCAATGTCAGACCACACTCCACCAGAGCTACAGCCACCTCTACAGCATTCTTAAGAGGGGTGCCTACAAAGGACATTCTAGAAGCTGTTACATGGAGCTCCGTGCATACATTCTCCAAACACTACAATCTCCCTCTATACTCCAGATCCAGAGCAGGCTTTGCTTCGGCAGTCCTGCAGGGTTTGATTGCCACACCTTCTTTTTCCTAGAGCATTCCTCCTCCCCCAGCTAAGCTATGGTATTCTACCCACATGTTATGACTGCAGTTGCATTCTTGAAGGACATAGTACAGTTTTGTACCTACCATAAATGTAGATGTCCGATAGACATGCAACTGCAGTCGGATTTTCCCTCCCTCCATACCCCTCTATGCCTAGGGTCCACTCCTATCCCTGTTACTCTTAGCTGGGGATATCTGTTATGGTGTATTTGTTTTATTGCTCATTTATTTGTCTGGAATCCTGTTTTTGTCTTCCAATTTGATTACAGCCTTCCTTGGAGGGCACCTGGCATCTGGGGCAAGAAACACTGAAGAAAATGGCGTCGGCTGATGCTTATGTACTCCAGCCGCTCTGACGTCGGATAGAAATGCGACATCAGCCGACGTCGGACCCAGACTTTGGAATCCGGCCGACCGAGGGCTGCCTGAGGCAGGACAACCCACATGTTATGACTGCAGTTGCATGTCTATCGGACATCTACATTTATGGTAGGTACAAAACTGTACTTTTGTTTGAATCCCCCTTTCAGACCCATAATAGCAGCTCAAAACTTGAAGATGTACCTTGTAGCCGTATTTATGGATAGGATACTCAAACCCATTATTCAAGACTCCACACATTTGTTGAAAGATTCTTGGGACTTCTTGGGAAGGTAAACCCCAGGGGTATGTTTTCTTGGCAAGGCTAACCCCAGGGGCATGGTCCAAAAACATCTGTTTTGTGACCATTGATGTAAGTGATCTTTTTACTTCCATCCCCAACGATAAAGGGTTACAATTTTTCAATGGCAGCTTGATTGATTTCAGAGTACTTTCAACAGATATGTTTAAGTTGGTTATGGAATCGTTGTCTGTGGTACTTAACAGTTTCATTTTTTGGGAAGGTGAAATTTTTAAACAATTAAGGGGGGTAGTGATGGGTGCATTATGTGCCCCCATTTATGCCTTCTTGGTGCGCCTCACTTGGGAAAAAATACATGTTTTTACATCCAAATACTTTGTTTTTTATAAGGTATATCCGAGATATCTCGATGACATTTTTGTGTTATAGGACTGTCCCGAGGAAGAAGTTACTCCTTTTATTAAGTATTTAAATTGTACTAGTGATTTTTTATAATTCACATACAGTGTTGAAAAACATTGTATTAACTACCTTGACACATGTATTACTAATTCAGATTCTGGTTTTAAATATCAGATTCATTAAAAGGCAACATTCAGCAACTCTTGCTTACATTTTAAAAGTTATCACACATTTTCCTTTAAAAAGTGTCAGATTAAGGGGGTGTTGTATAAGGATAGCCAGAATGACATGCTGTTTTGATGAAGTTAAGAATGAAATAGGGACGTTTGATAAACCGTTGATGGACAGAGGGTACCCCTAACCTTAGTAAAGATGTTATGACAGAAATTCTGGATGAATGGGGGAAAAATACAAACCCACCCTTGGGGCCAGGTTGAATACAACTAATGGCAAAGTGAAGGACAATTTTAACAAAGAACCTGATGGGAGGATGAGCTCTTATGAGAGGGCCCTGGTTATTGAGTATAGCAATTGGTCCCATCAGGTCAAAATTATAATCTATAATTGGAATATAATCAAAAATGTTCCCCACATTCACAGCATTCTAGGTATCAAACACAGGGTTTTCAAAATTGACACCAATGCTTAAACACTTTTAGAAAGACCAGAATATTCTAAAGAAAAACAGTTAGTAAAAGCAATTTACAATGAAACTACAAATAATGGGACTCTGAATTGTGGCTCTTGTAAGCAATGTCCCTTTATTTTTGAAGCAGATAGTGTAAAACATGAGAATGGTTATAATTCAACAGTCTCTCTGAAAAAAGGCAATTGTCTCTCTTCAGAATTAGTATATCTGCTATCTGTTTATATTGTCCTAGTTTTTTATGTAGGTAAAACCAAGGAAATGTTAAAAAAGAGAATATATGAACATGTATATGACATTCAAATGGGCAATTTGAACAGTGTCCTTTTTAAACACACTTTAACATGTAGAAATTAAAGCTTTCCAATTTGGTGTATTAGAAAAAGTAGAAAATAACCCTAGTGAAGGTGAATGGGAAACAAGATTGGAATATAAGGAGTTGTTATGACAACTAAGATTGAATGTGATCACCCCCCTGGGGTACTTGTTATTATGGCAACTAAGATTGAATGTGATCACACCCTGGGGTACTAATGAACATGTATCCATTCAACCAGTCTTAAGACTGAGAGTTGCGTAATTATGAATGTTTGTATCTACTAATTCTTTTTAATACATTACAATTTGGATATTTACTTATTAATTCTATTTATTCATGTATGCTTTAATTATCACCATTTTCATTATGATGTTTTTTTTACCATAGAGTTGCACATTAGTATAAATCACTTTGTTTATTCATGAGTGATTTTTTTCACACACATCAATATATTATATTTCTTCAATTGTTATTTGCAATTACATTTTAATATTTCCCTAGATGATCTGTGTTTGTTTAAGGCTTATATTTACCGTCAACTTTGTTAATTGGTACTAATTAATAATGTTAGCTAATTGGTAGAGTATAAAAGGAAGTGACATACTAGCCTCCTTATTCTGATGAAGTCCGGATGTTTTATGGGATGAAAGTGCTTAATGTGTTTCATTGTGGGAAATATAATTTTTATTAAAAGGATTTTTTAAATGAAGCCGTCAGTTTGGTGGAGTGATCTCTCCATTTTCGAACAAAATGATCCTGCAAACATATTCTGTCAGTACAATGTTTTTTTTTTCCAGCCTGCTTTATAGTTTATTTTTTCAGACTGTAAGTATATTTCATTTTAGAGGCCAGACTGTACAGCTCTGGGTCAGGCACCCACAATTCTGCCAGGTTTTGCATAAAAGTTTATCTCCTTCAGGAAGCCCTATGATGCACATTACCCACAATTAATTCCATAATTTGTTCAGTTAGACTACTATAAAATCCTTGTGGAGGGGAAGTTAGAATCACATGCAAGACATATAACATACACAGCAGAATGACTATCTAAATTGCTTGAATATGTTGTTAAAAATCCAATAAATGTTCTCTCCATTACCTAAAAATATTGCATGTATATTGTAGAAAGATAAAAAAACTAAGCTAATAATATTAATATCAGCAATAAGAGAGGTCACTTTTCATTGACTCCTACTTTCAGGAAATCAATTACAGTGGATGTTGTATGATGTTGTGTATAAACTCTTCTTCGTGTTTTTCTGTGTTTCCACATCAGCCTGCTCACACTGTTGTGTTCTGTCTTACATAAGAAAGGAGTTCCACTCATTTACATCTTCAGAACTTCACAGATGAACCAGAAACACAATAGCATGTGTGCAGGAATACAGTCCTTAAATACATTCTATATTTTTTCATGCTCTTTTCTGATTAAAACAGCCACACATTGCACTCAGAATACCCATGGGGGGGGGGGGGTGGAGGACATGGCTAGGATGTTGACTGAGTAGCAGCAGTTTTCTTTGCTCTGTTACTTTTTATATTTCTGACAGGAAATTAGTCTTCTAAACAACCCTAGCTGTTTATAAACAGCTATTTTAACTAACTTTAAGTGTTATCTTGGATTATTTTAAGTATTTTCTTTTTTACTTTTCAAATATTTCCTGGTCAAAATCTTATTTGGAAAATCTCGTAAACATCCACTCTGTAAATGAGTCATTCAAAAACAACTTCACAAGACTCATTCTTCAAAAAGGAACTTCAGTCAGTTCTCACAAATATTCAGGAGTTATCTTTGAAGATGTATAAAATGGACACTAAACTGGATAACTTTAAAGAAAAGTGTTCAAAACAAATGGATCAAATTCAGGAAGCTCTTCAACAATAGAAGTCACAAATATTTAGCATTGAGGACTCTTTAAATGACTTGGATGGCAGACTAAATGAAGATCAAAATAACATTGAGTTTTTACTAAAACAAAATACCCTTTTACTGAGCAAAATAGATGACCTAGAGAATAGGTCCCATAGAAATAATATCCATATCTTTGGTTTAACAGAAAAAAAACAGAAGGGAATAAAATGGTAAGCTTTTTGACTGCCTGGCTTCCAAAGATACTAGAAATACCTGAAGAAATGTTATTTGGAATTGAGAGAGAGCACATAGGTCTTTAACTACATCCTCCTCAAAGAATAATACTTCTCTGAGATCTACAGTTGTGAGATTTGTTGTCTTCTCAGGACAAAGAATTAATTCTTAAAACTGCCTTGACAAAACATTCCACTTTGACAATGATTATTCAGCAGCAGTCATATCTAAAAGAAAATGTTTCCTGCCATTAATTAAAGAACTTAAAAAAGAACAAATTAAAGTCCATTTGCTGTTTCCTGCCAGACTTAAGTTTTCCTTCTAGATGATATCAGGTATTTGATGACTCTGACACCGCCTTGTCATAGCTACAAAAAATGTTTTAAAACAGGTGGAAGATATGGACTGGAACAGTGTTTTCCCGGAGAGACAGGCTAAAAGAACAGGATGGAAGCTTAGTGAGAAGAAGAAAAAGTTAAAGGGCAAATTATTTAGCTTCACTTATTCTTATTAGGCAAAATAATGGTAGTTTATTTTTCATTATCATTTTTGTCCTAAAAACACATGGATAAGTTGCATTCTACTGCCATATATGAGGTAAGAAGAACCCAGAGATTTCCTATAATAAAGTAACTATACTTTTTTATATTCTTTTATATATATAGCATAAATCTACCTTCATTTAGCTTCAGTAACATCTTATTATTTAATCTTTATAGCTGAGTAATTTTTATTAAGTATAAACTACTAATATAATTCTTACTCCTTTATTTATGAATATTTAATGTCCGGGTCATTTTTGCTTCATTTGCTGAGTTAGAACCATTTACCTTTGTTTTCGGTTAATGAATATATTGGGGTAATGTGAACATTTATTCTTGAATTTTTATCTTATCATATTGCTATGATCTTAATTTACTGGGTCTCTTATATAAAACTCACAATATATTGCTGTCATCCAGTAATTTGTTTTGATTTCATTTTTATTAAGCATTTAAAAAAGTTGAACTGTTTAATAATGATGTTAATTCTTTATTTGTTGTATATATTGGAAATAGCATCGCTTACATCTGTTTGTGGTTGCGCTCATTGCTAGGGGAAATATAGTGTTTTGGGAAAGGGATACTTTGAGGTATGGAAACATCAAACAGTGCACTGGTTTCGTATTTGTAGATAGCAATAATTCACTGTGGCTTGGGTGCTGGTATATGGTGATTGTATAATCTCTATTCTGAAAGCTGTTTACTCAAGAGATTGTCTTTTTGTTTGATGTGTATGGATGCCTTGATGGGATCATGCAGTGGCAGTTTGTGTGGTTTGTGAGTGATTGTGGAGTGCTTGCTGCTGTAGTGTTGACATTTAATTTCTTTTTTCCTTTTGGAGACGTTTGGGTTTCTGTTTGTGTTGTGGTGGGAGACTGGAGATGTTATTGTGGCTTTGGAGATTTTTTTTTTTTTTTTTTTATATTTTATTTTTTTGGTGTCTACTAGTATTATTGATATGTATACGGTTAGCAATTTAGATCTTACTGCTTATATGATTTACAATATTCAGTACTTGGTATTAAAAGTAGTTCAGAGTTACTATTATTGTTTTGAAATTATGAAAGCATTTCTACTATCTTTGTTAATCCTCTTACATGATAATTCTTTAGTGTATTTCTATTAATATTGATAGTTTAAATAATGGTTGTAAGAGAGGGAGTTTAAATAGATATTTAAAATTATTTAATTCACAGTTTATATTTTTGCAGGAGACACATTTAATAAAAGCCGATATAGACAGACTTAATACTAAGACATATTCTGTACTAGTTAGTTCTCATTACAACCAGAAAAAGAGAGGGGTAGCTATTTTATGGAGGAATACTTTACCTACAACTAAAATTATTGGGTCATATAATGATGAGAAAGAAATGCTCTGTTAAGTCACTTTAGAAATCAATAGAATATATACTTTCATTAATGTATATTGGATTCCAGGAATAGGAGCTAGTTCTGTTAGAAATCATTTGAACCAAATAGTCCAAATTTCAAAAGGTAGTGTCATACTAGCAGGTGATTTTAATTGTATATTAAAGACTGATGATACTAATTCCACTAGAAAGAGAAGAATATTGGTCTCTACAAAAGAATTAATAACGTTTACAGATTTATTTCATATAAGCGATATAAATGATTTTTCAGAATCGGATTCTTATCTTTACTCATTTTTCAAACAGACATAGAACCCAAGCTAGAATTGATAGACTATATATCTCTGATAAGTTAATAGATAGATTAAATAAGATAAAGATAATATTCTGTCCACTCTCAGACCACAATGCCATAACATTTGAGCTGACATTAAAACCTGGTGATAATATACCTATTAGATGCATACCTGCTTATATAACTAATCTGAAAGAATTTAAAGATTTTTTTCATGAAAGAAATTCAGAATTTTATTGAAACTAATTACATAGAAAGCATGTCTGAGATATATCTATGGGATTCTCTAAAGGCCTCTCTATATGGCAGAATTATATCCTGTATGGTTTAAAAAAGCAATGGGATAAGGAATTAATTGAGTTACAAGAACAAATTGATAAGCTAAAACTAGATAGTCAAAAGGCAAACACCAATATGATAAAATAAATTAATAGTTTAAATCACAAGACTAGAATTAACTTGAAAAGATTAAAGATAGTAAACTTTTCTGTTAACCCTAAATGTATGCATAACTTAGCAAATAAATCCAGTCATATTAAGGAAATATATTGTGACTAGAGTAAGAAAAAGGTCACTGAAATTGAGGATATCCTGAAAGAACTTAGAAGTCATTTTTATATAATTAGCAAAAACAACACATTAATGGACTCTCAGGAAGAAGTTTGATTTTTTTAGTAAAATCATATTAAAAACAAATTAACAGAAGAACAGATGAAAATCATTTATAACCTGTTACTTTCTCTAAACTCAAAACTCAAATCAACAGACTAAAATCTAACAAGTCCCCTGGTAATTATGGTATTATACCTGAACTCTATAAATTAATGCCAAAAGAAGCCTCATCTATCTTACTTAGTCTTCTCAATTGTAAAAGAATTAGTAAATGTTCCTCCTTCCTGGAAGTATGCTCTTGTCTCATCAGTTTTGAAAACAGGAAAAGATCCTGTAAAATGTTCATCTTGTAGACCAATATCTTTATTAAATACTGATTATAAACTATTTATGGCCATACATGCTAATAGAATAAATCAGTGTCCACCATCCATGGTTAATAGTGATCAAACTGGATTTATATTAAACAGGAAATCATATGATAACATTACAAGAATATTGATGATAATTGGTTATGTAACTAAAATAACCGATAAACTAACATTAATAAGTTTAGATATTGGCAGTGCTTTTGACTCTAAGTGCAATTCTCTCTCTTTAGTATTAAAGGAAAGTAATTTTTGAGCAATTTCATACATCTTATTAATCTTCTTTATGAAAACTCTCAAGCATATGTTAAAATGGGTCTACTTCACATGACTGAAATTTAATTTGACTCAATTTCATTTGACCGAGACCATAGTACCGAATTTTCAAAATACTGAAAACTCATTTGGCTGAATCTCATAGGTTTATAGGTGTGTACTAGGCTAATGTCTGTGGAGTCTTTACAAGCCTAGCCCAAATAATTGCCCAAGCGCTGTGCCACCAGATGTTAGTTCACAGTGCCTCTATCTAGTAGGGCAGCTGGAGTGATCCCTGGGGTGAACTTTCTGTTACCCATCCGCTCGTCAAGATTTCTCTTGAAGAGGGCCAGAGAGTTGCTCTACTTATTCCAGATTATGGGCAGTTTTTGGGTGATGAACTTGTCCCTCCAGCATGTTCTGTTGATTGTGAATGAGGATGTGATCTCTGGAGTGTGTGGTGGGGGGATTAGGATTTATATAGGTGTAGCATTACAAGTAGGCCTGGGTCAGACATGGCTTTGTAAGACAAGCAGAGATCACCTCTAAGTGGATAAGAGACTGAGAACAGCTGCCATTTCTTGAGTCTGTCTATGTAGGACATGTGTTTAAGGCCTAGGATCCTTTTTATGAAGTACTTTTGTGGCTTCTCCAGCTGTTGTGGGTGTCTGGTCAAGTACATGCCAAACGGGGCATTATATTCGATGATTGGTCTAATGAGGGATGAGTAGAGAAGAATGATGACCTCTTTCTTCCTGGATGTGAAACCTTTGGTTATGAGGTGTGCGTAGAAGGACTTTCTGACCACAGTAGCAATGTGGTGGTCGAAGGTGAGGTTGCTGTCGACTTGCGTGCCCAGATCTCATATGGCCCCTTCAGTGTTCAGTGGGCTCCCATCGATGTGGTAATTATTGGGAACTGAGGTTTTTCCAAAGGGAATGATAACGCATTTTTTGGCATTAAGCTTAAGGTCATGGTTCTGACACCAGTCATTGGTCTCATTGAGGCCCTTTTGTAGGATGTCTGCATCACTTGGGGAGTTAATAATGACTCCTAGCTTGCAGTCATCGGTGAACTTTGTCAGCCAGAGTCCCTCTGTGTTGGCCTGGACTTCTGAGAAGTAGATGCCAAACAGGAGAGGGCCCAGGGCTGAGCCCTGTGAGACTCCACTCGTGACTTGTCGGCAGTCTGACTTTGAGTCCACAACTTTCACTCTGTGGGTCTTGTCTGTGAGCCACTTCGAAACCCACCTGGTGATATAAGGATTAATGCCTAGTTTGGTGAGTTTATCAATGATACCCAAGTAGGAAATGGTATCAAAGGCCTTGGCCAGGTCGAGGTAGGCTGTATGCACTGCTTTACCCTCATCCACAGCCTTGGTGACTGCCTCAAAGAAGTCAATCAGGTTCAGCAGGCAGGATCTCCCCTTGACAAAGCCAAACTGCATGGGGTCAAGAGTTTAGAGATTGCCTATATCTTTGTTAATCTGGTCTATGATGATGCGCTCCATAGCTTTACATATCAGACTCATCAGGCTAATGGCGCGATAGTTCCCAGGGTCTGTAGTTGCTCCCCCATTGTGGAGAGGGATGATTGTGGCAGTGCGCCATTTGTTAGGGACAAAGCCTGAGGTAAGGCTGTGATTGAACAGGGCACACAGGTGTGGTGCCCGTTTATTTTGTAGCTCATGTAGAATGCAGCCAGGGATATTATCAGGTCGCATGGATGCTGTATTCTTGGCTTTGGACAATGCAGCTTTTACCTGTGCTACAGAAATGTTGGGTACCAGGTTTTCTTCTGGTATTGTGATAGGGCCTTTGGGGGCTGGAGGGGTAAAGATGACACTGAATCTGTTGGCCAGTATGTTGGCTATATCTATTGGCTCAGTATAGGAGGTACCATTGTGCAATAACTCAAAGCAAATCTGGGTATTGCCTTGGAGGTTCTTGCTATAGCTATAGAAGGCTTTGTGGTTGTTTTTGGTGTCGGCTGCAATTCCAAGCTTGTGACTTCCCTTTTTTCTGCACTAGTTTTTTTCCTTCTGTTGTAGAGTTTATTGATGGCTGGGGACCACCAGATTGGCTTTCTTTTTTTCTTAATTTTTTTTTCATTATACTGAATTGTAAACCATAGACATGATGTGGGTGTCCCTTCTCCTTTGACTTGTTTGTGATAAAAAAAATTACTGTAAGTTATAGTGCTGATTGTTAGAATACTGATAGTCATGTAGAAAGTAGTGTTTCTAAATGTGGGTATGTGTATTTACATTTTTATGGGACATATCTCAAGGAATATGGCGGATGTTTTGTGCGTTCCCAGTAGTAGTGGCAGCATGTAGACTACTGTAAGGTAAGTAAAAGGTATATGCCCTTTTCTCCAATGTAGTGCAATCCTGGAGTTAGTTTATATAGATGGGGGGGGGGGGTGGAGGGCGTAGCCCCCACCTAGTTTGGTTTTATATCGTCCAGTTTCGGGTACGTGTAGTTTTAAGTTCTGGAAAAAGTTAGTCATTGGTGTTATAAGTGTGCATGTGTATGGTTTGCAAGATAGTAGTTTGAAATGTAGCATTGTAAGGTTTCAGTATTATGTGTTTCAGTCAAGTGAGTGTTAAGTATTTTGAAAATTAGGTATTTTCGTTTCGGTCAAATGAAAGTCAGTCAAATGAAATTTCATTCATGTGAAGTAGACCAATTAAAATAGGTTCACATTCTTCATAGTCAATTAGGCATTCTAAATGAACTAAATAGGATATTCTCTCTTGCCTATAGTTTTTACTTTAGTGATAGAACCATTTGCCAATTTTATAAGATCAAATCCAAACATTAAAGGTATTCAGGTGGGGAAGAATTCATTAAAGATTCAACTATTTGAAGATGATATTTTATTGACCTTAAATGAATGTAATAATGCATTCTAGTTTTCTTTAAAGCGATGAAAATCTTTCAGAGAATATCTGGCCTTAGTTTTAATGATAATAAAACAAAAGTTTTATCCATTAACATTAATACTAAGGATATAGACAAACATTTACAAAATATATAGTTCAAGAAAAAAAATTATTTAAGGATAAATATTGCTGTTAATAGCAATATCATAATAACTCTCAACTATAATAATAGATCTGTTGTTGTCAATCTTCATCTATTCTTGACTCTTGCATGTCCATTCTGATCCTCAGAACTGATCTGGCCATTGCCCCTCTTCCATTTACCTCAGATCTCATTTGCTGCTCTTATAGCAAAACACATCAGTCGATTCTCCTCTTGCAGCTAAGTAAATTTTAAAATGTATTAGTCTTTCTATCTTTCTTTCTTATAAAACTGTAATATTCTACATTTCTCTACCCTTTCCACTTGTGAGTGTGTTTCCATACCCATTTGTATTCTTTCCATTCGCTGGTAGTCTTTCTTCTCTCCCTTTGTCTTTACTGCTTTGGTAGTTCTTTCTACCATTGTTGGTAGAATATCCTCCTTTCCACTCTATCCTTTGATTTGTGTGTGTGGTGTGTTTGTTGACCTTCTCCACTGCCACTTGTCAACATGGCAGAAAAGTCCAAGGGCATGACTGGATTTAAGCAGTGCCAGGACTGCAGCTGAAAAATACCTAAGTCTGACGGGTATTTGGCTTGCATGTATTGTCTAGGTCCTACTCATTTAGAAATTGAGTGCTCGATCTGCCAGGCCTTCAGAACTAGGGCCTTGGTAGAACAACAAAATAAGCTCATTCTTAAAGGGCTTCTTAAGACCCCTTTGAAGAAGCTTTATCCAAGGTCGACGAGGTTCCGAAGGCCTCTGGTTCCAAATGTAGCATCTTGGTGCTGATGTCTCAATTGGCACTGACATCAAGAAAGCAAAAGTCTACTTCTGTTGGTTCCTGCTCGGAACTAAGAGCTAAGGTTCCAAAGCTCTCTGAACTGAGTCCTTCTTTAGCACCAGTCACTTTGGTGCCTTCGGCACCGGCTCCAGCTCTAGCACTGGCTCCTACACAGTACCACAATCGACACTGGCTTCTTTAATTTCCGTGTCGGTGCCAACACTTCTTTCTGCATTACAACAGGTCACCTCACCTTTGATGCCAAAAATTGATCCTCTGTATAAACCCAGGACAAAGTATTCCCCTTCCATTGACTCCTTCTGTGGTCAACTTTCTAGTCCCTTTCTAGAAAGGTCAGAATCTCTCTCTGGATTGTTTGTTTGCTGTTCCAGGAGTCTTACAGAAGTCAGTGTGGTGAGGTTGGTGGACCAGCTCCTCACAGCGAGGGGTCTTTCTTCTTCCCAAACCCTTCTAAGTCCTGGAGCAGGGATGTTTTCTCCCAGGATTCCTCCAGTTATTCCTCCCCTGACCTCCTCAGAGGCTTTAGAGCTCCCCACTCTGACTTCCCAGATTCCTATTGCTTCGCCACTGACAGCCCCTTTGCCTTCGGTTCCGGACTCAGCTCTGATTCCCTTGGTTCCTTCGGAACTGATGGAGTCCCAAGATTGTGGCTCCTCTGTTGGGCCCAAGAGGTTTGAGTCAATTCCTGTATTTTATTTGGAGTCATCCTTTCCTCTTGGGACTCTGGTGGCTGGGGGTCCTTCCTCAGCTCTGGCCTTGGAGGTGGGTCTCTTGGGGCAGGGTGTGATCCCGGTTCCGAGTTTGTCTTTCTTGGTTCCGGGCTCCCATCCCTCCTTGGGGGCCCTGCTTTTCAGGCTGTGGCGAGAGCATTGGCCACTGCAGGCTCTCAGGTGGCTCCTGCTGTATCAGAGTTTCATCCCCTGACTCCTCCTTACTGGGAGCTTCCACCAACCTCCGCACCTGGACAGCAAGCTCCAAGGTTGCAAGATATCCTAACTGAGGACCACCCTTCTTCTGAGACCTCCTCAGACATTCTCATTGAGAAGCCACCTCGGAAGAAAATGTGTAAGAGGAAACACTTGGACTCCCCTAAAGAGTCCATTACTGAGGACACTGATTTTGATGACAGAGAGGGTTCCCCGCGGTCATTTCCGCGGTCATCCCTGAATGATGTCTCCTTTGGAGACATTCTTAAGATCCTTAAACAGAAGGGTAACTGGAAGCCCAAAGACTCTACCTCTGAGGAGTCTGTGTACTTGCAAGCCTTTGGTTCTCGCCCATCTATTTCCTGAGTAAGCCCTTCCGCTGACGATCTCATTAAACTGATTGCTCAGCAAGCTTGGAAATCTCCTGACTCCATAGAACCGATTCCCCTGAGATCGGATCAGATCCTTTCTGCATCTGAGAACCACCAACATTGGGCTAAAGGGCTAGCAGTAGATGCCATGGTGGTAGCGATGGCCACCAAAAAGGAACTCACCGAGGAAAGTTCCTCTGTTCTTCCCCCTAACCGAGAGTCTAGAAAGATGGGCAGATTTGGAAAGCGGGTCTGTGCATCATCGACCTTCGTCTAAGGTCCTTGAATTTTCCGGTACATTTTACTAGGCTCCAGAGGAATGTGATCAAGGAACTATCAGACACTCTAGAGGGAGCTGTATCTGATAAGGTCCAAGAAAAAGTGGCGTCTTAGTTAGCTGCCCTGGAGTCTATTTCCAATTCATCCATGAGGCTCATTTCACATGTAGCTGAAGGTGCAACCAGGTTGGCTGGTTCAGGATTTGCTATCAGATGACAATACTGGAGGCACCTGTTTGAGTTTATGGAGCCAATCACGTCTTCCTTTGTCAATGCTCCTTTTGACGGATCTTCTTTGTTTGGCCCCAAAGTTAAAGAATCTCTAGCCAGGTGTGAGAAAGATGGGAAGACCCTATCTGCTGTGAGCATACGTTTTTCCGCTCGCCAACAATCATATGCTAGGAATAAAAGGAGTGGGAAGATGTGGTTCAAAAATTCCCAAGGACCTTTCCAAGGCAGACATAGTGAAGGCTCCCCTTGGGGCAGATGGGGGAGCTTTAATGGAAGATGCCGACCTGAAGGCAGAGGTAACCCGCAGAATTGAATGGGGGCCCGATTGCTTACCTCTGGGAGAGGTCGGGGGAAGATTTTCTCTGCATGCAAAAGCCTGGTGACAGATAACCACAGATGTTTGGGTGCAGAGAATTATTACCAGAGGTTATCCTATCCCCCTCACTCTTTACGCCAGACCTCTCCTAAGTCTCCCCGATGTTCCACCTCCGCTTTAGAAATCCAAAAGCTACTACAAAAAAGAGTCATTCGAGAAGTCCCACTAAACCAGATAGGATCCGGATTTTACGCAAAGTTCTTTTTAGTGCCTAAAAAGATAGGGGAATGGAGACCTATACTGGATCTCAGCATTCTAAACAAATTTGTTCAACAGTCCAAATTCTGGATGGTCATTGTTTAATCTATACTTCCCTTTTTGGAGGAAAATGATTGGATGTGCTCTACAGACCTTCAAGAGGCTTACTGCCACATAAAAATGGGCAAGCGCTGCAAAAACTTTCTCTGCTTTCAGCTGGGAGCCAGTCATTTTCAATTCAGAGTGCTGCCCTTTGGTCTAACCACAGCCCCCAGGGTGTTCACCAAATGTATGGCAGCAGTGCCAGCTGACTCACGACTGCACAGATTCCAGTTTCCATAACTAAACTGGCTCACCAACGCACCCACCAGGCATCTACTATAAGCGACAGAGTTCACTTTGCACTTATTACTGACCTTGGGAATCGCAGTCAATCAAACAAAATGTCAACTAAACCCCTCTCAAGATTTAGAATTCATAGGAGCTCATCTGAACACCTTTTCTTGTATAGCTTCTCTTCCCCAAAACCAATTACAGAAGATAAAATCCCAAGTACATCCCATTCTTTGCAAAAAAAAGTTCCAATGCTTCTGGTCCTTCAAGCATTGGGGTCCATGGCAGCAACAGTCACTCTAGTTCCATTAGCGAGGTTCCACATGCACCTACTACAATGGCCTCTCACATCACAGTGGTCTATTCTAACCCATCCAGTGAACTACCCCATACTAATCACCAGCCACTACAAAAAAGATATCCAGGTGGATGGAATCTGAGGAAACACTATTACAGGTTCATAGGTTGGTACTAGGCGATCGGCCCTAAGGCCTATGCAAGCCTAGCCATAACAATTCCCTGGAAATTTTTTCCCACAATATTTACTTCTCTGGGCCACTGTCTAGCAGGGTGACTGACATGATCCCTGGGGTGAATTTCATATCTCCCATCCAATCATCAAGGTTCCTTTTGAAGAGGGCCAATGAGGTGCTCTGCTTGACATGTATGGGCAGTCTATTCCAGAGTATGGGGAGTCTCTGGGTCAGGAACCTATCCCTCCAGCATGTTTTGTTCAATGTGATGATAAGATTTAGATGTGGAGCGTGTGGCTCTGAGGGATTGGGATTTCTTTAAGTGGAGCATGTCCAACAGCTCAGGGTTTGACATGACCTTGTATGTTAAGCAGAGATCGCCTCTGAGTAGACAATATGCCACAGAGTATAGCTGGAGTTTTTTTAGACGGTCAGCATATGGCATCTGCTTTAGGCCTGTGATTCTTTTAGTGAGGTATTTCTGTGGCCTTTCCAGCTGTTGCAGATGTCTTGTGAGGTACATCCCAAATGGGGCATTATACTCTATAATGGGTCTAATGAGGGATGAGTACAGTGGGACAATGACCTCCTTTTTTCTGGATGAAAAGCCCTTAGTGATGAGGTGTGCCACGTAGAAGGATTTCCTGACTGTTTTGGCGATGTGGTTATCGAAAGTGAGACCACTGTCCACTTGTGTCCCTAAGTCTCTCATCACACTTTCGATGTTTAGTGTCCTGCCACCTATGTGGTAGTTCATGGGTACATGTTTTTTTCCAAAGGGGATGACTATACATTTCTTGGCATTAAGCTTGAGCCCATTGCTCTGGCACCAGGCATCTGTTTCTGTAGGGCCCTTTTGTAGAATAGCCACATCATTTGGGGATTCAGTAATGGCTCCCAGTTTACAGTCATCTGCAAACTTTGTTAGCCAGAGTCCCTTAATGTTGGCCTGTACTTCAGAGAAGTAGATGCCAAACAAGAGTGGTCCCAGGACTGAACCCTGAAGTACTCCACTTGTCACTTGTTTGGAGCTGGATATGGAGTCGGCTACTTTTACAGTCTGAGTTCTGTCAGTAAGCCAGCTGGCAACCCATCGAGTGACGTAGGGATTTATGCCCAGCTTGGTAAGTTTATCTATGATTCCAGAGTGGGGGATGGTGTCAAAGGCCTTGGTGAGGTCCAGATAGGCTGTGTGGCCCTCCTTATCCTCGTCCACAGCTCTGGACACCGATTTGAAGAAGTCAGTCAGATTCAGGAGACAAGAATGGCCCTTCACAAACTGGGTGGGGTCCAGTGTCTGGAGATTGCCAATGTCTTTGTTTATAAGTTCCATGATAATGCGTTCCATGCCCTTGCAGTTCAGGCTTGTCAGACTGATGGGACGGTAGTTCCCGGGATCCAAGGTGGATCCTCCCTTGTGGAGCGGGATAACTGTAGCTGTGCGCCACTCAGTGGGCACGAAGCCTGAGGTGAGGCTATGATTAAACATGACACTTAAGTGGGGTGCCAGTTCATTTTGTAGTTCATGTAGTACACAGCCCGGGATGTCATATGGTCCCATGGATGCTGTATTCTTAGCTTTGGAGAGTGCTGTTTCTACCTGTGTGGCTGTGATTATCGGAATTTGGCAATCTTTTGATATTGAGATGGGCTCTTTAGGGGGTGAGAGGGGAGTGAAGTTGGCACTAAATCGATCTGCCAGGATATTGGCAATATCCTTGGGATCAGTATATTTAATGCCATTCTGTTGTATTTCAGAGCAGATCTGAGCATTACCATTTAGATTCTTGACATAAATATAGAATGCCTTGTGGTTGTCTTTGGAATCTTAGGCAATTTTATTTTCATAACTAGCTTTTGAGGATTTTATGAGGGATCTCAGCTTCTTACTGAGGCTGGTGAGGGAGTTTTTTGCATCCTGGGATTTTCCTCTTTTCTGCAACAGTTTCTTCCTTCTGTTGTATAGTTTGTTTATAGCAGGGGACCACCAGATTGGCTTCCATTTTTTGGAGAAGAGCATCTTGGTTCTATTTGGGATGGCACGATTCATGCATGAGTGGATGTGCTCATACAGTGCCTTAGTGTAGGATTCTGCAGTCGAACTTCCAGATCCTGTCTGCGTGGGTGTTGTGAAGTTTGTCACTTCTGACTTCAGTAGCATGAAGTTGGCTTTGGAGAAGTTTTTTAAGGAGGTTTCCTTACTGGGGGGTGGGGGTGGGATGTGGATGTCAAGGGTGATTTGCTTATGGTTAGACCTGACCAATGAGGGGGTGACCACTGGTGTGGAGTATCTATCTCCCATGTTGGTAATGACCAGGTCTAGGATATTGGAGCCCCTGGTGGGACAATGGATTAGTTGATCCAGGGCGTTGGAATTTATGAATTCCCAGAACCGTTGGGAAAAGGAGTTGGTACCCGAGTAGTTTTCCCAGTTAATGGCAGGGTAGTTGAAATTGCCTAGTATTAGGGTGTTTGGTTGTATCTTAATATTTTCCAGTATGTTTAGGAAGGTGTAGTGAGAATCTTGGGGTATGGTGGGGGATCTGTAGCAAGCTACAATTTGGATTGCAGTCTTAGCTAGTGTTAGTTGCACCTGGAGAATTTCAGATGCATTGTGTTGGGCAACTAGCCTGGAGGTGTGAATATGGACACTACTCCACCTTTAGTGTTTCAGTCTTGGTTTTCTGGCCGAAAAGTGTGGTAAGAATTGTAGCCTGGTATTGCAGGGGTGCTCTCTGGAGCCTTGAACCAGGTCTCAGTCACTGCACAGATATCGATGTTCTCCATTTTTAGGAGTGCCTTGAGAGAGTGCATTTTGAGGTTTAGACTTCTAGCATTGAGTAGCATTACCTTCGGATTTTGCATGCTTGTATCTGTTACAGTGGTGGTTTTATCCTTTGTACCTTGCCTAAAAAAGGCACTATAGGGGTGGCAAGAGCTTTAGCCAGTAACCTGAATCCCAGGGGTGACAGGTGCAGACCATCTCTGGCAAAGCATCGTGGTTTGTCGATCATGTCTTCCCAGGCATGTCTTCCCAGGCAGACAAATACTGGATCCCCTTTGAATGATACCAGAAGCTTAGCCAATTGTTGAAGGCTGTCCTTTTATCCCCCCTCAACCCAGGGTCATAGTGACCACGGATGCCTCCCAGATGGGGGTGGGTGGGCATTATCTAGGAAGAACAGTCCAAAGCACTTGGTCCCCAGTAGAGGCCAGCCTGCATATCAATGTCCTGGAGTTGGGGGCAGTGTTTCTAGTGTTGCAAGCCTTTCAATCTGTCCTCCACTAGATACCATTGTGATCTAATCAGACAACATGTCTTGTAGTCTGTCATGTAGTCTGGTACATCAACAAACAAGGGGGAACCAAGTCCTACCTCCTGTGTCTAGAGTCCCTGAGAGCATGGCAATGGGCTATTTTCTCCAACTGCGTTCTGATAGCAATGCACATCCCGGGAAGTTCAAACGTGATAGCGGACAAACTGAGCAAATGCATTCTACTGCCTCATGAGTGGTCTCTCAATCCAGAGATAGCGAGTAGGATTTTTCATCGCTGGGGCCAGTCTTGCTGCAACCTTTTTGCATCGCCCAAAAACAGTGGAGTGAAGAAGCTACTTTGCCCTGATCCTCCCCTTAGGGGGAGTCACTGAGGGACACTCTTCTCCTTGATTGGCCCCTTGGTGTCCTGTATGCCTTTCCCCCCTTCTCTCTAATCCCACTCTCTCTCAAGAACACAGCCAGGTTGAGAAGCAAAGTGATCCTCACCCTATTGGCCTCGACAGATTAAGGTTCCCTTTCCTGTGGCCTCATCTAGTTCACCATCCATGAATTCTGGACACAGTTCCAGACCTGCTGTCTCACCCTCATGGATTGGTGCTCCCCAACCTTCAAAATCTCAAGCTGACAGCTTGGTTCCTCCAATTCTGCTATTCACCAGGCATAAAGATATACCTACTGTAGTGCAGAAAATTCTGTTGGCTTCCCATAGACCATCCACCAGGAAACTCTACCGTAGTAAGTGGAGGAGATTTTCAGTTTGGGCATATGATAATCTTGATCCTTTCTCCATTCTGGTAGAGAAAGATGTAGAATTTCTAACCATTCTTTTTGATCAAAGGTCCTCCACCTTTACGGTTAAATTCCAATTAGCTGCCATTTCTAATTTCTATAATGGTTTCAGGGACCTTCCTGAAATTTCTCATAGACTATGTAAGGTGTTCCCAAAAGGATTTCTGAGCTTGAAGCCTCCATTTAAAGACCCCCTACAGCCATGGGATCTGACAGTTGTGCTCTAATCTTTAGTGCTTCCCCTTTGAGGCAGCAGCAACTTCCAACCTAAAGTTTTTTTATGGAAAATGCTTTTCCTCATAGCTATAACTTCAGCAAGACGAGTTTCTGAGATACGAGCCTTATGCTCAAAATCCCCTCACTTAATTTTCCACAAGGATAGAGTTTCATTCAGAACCAATTCATCCTTTCTTCCAAAGATAGTCTCAGAATCCAACATTAATCAAACCATAGACCTACCTGTTTTCTTCCCCAATTTTTCCATCAAAGGTGAGTATTGTCTACATTTGCTGGATATTGACAGACAATTACATTTCTGTCTCAACAGAACTAAAGAATTTAGAAAATCAGAACAGTTGTTTGTTTCCTTCTCCTGCCCAACTTTAGGGAAGTCTATTTCCAAAGTTACCTTGTCAAAATGGCTAAGAGAGTGTATTACTTACATATATAATACAAATAATCTCAAGTTACCTATATTCTTCTGCATGTTGTGATTGGAGCTTTTCTCGCTGGTCCTCTGCTGAAAATGGACATGTATCCAGTCGGACTGTCCCAGTCAACAAATGTAAAATAAAATTAAATAAATAAATAAGTACCTGCACCAGTGAGAGCACATTCCACCAGGTCAGTGGCTACTTCAGCTGTTTTCCATTCCAAGGCTTCCATTAATGAAATATGCACAGCAGCAATGTGGGCTACTCCACATACTTTTATCACTCATTACAAATTAGATCTGGCCTCCAGAAGATGAGCTTGCTTTGGTTCTTTGGTTCTCAGGAATATCCTTCCATAGGGCCACCCAGGATCTAAAGTAGCTGGGGACTCTGTCCTAAGTGTCAAGAATAGATGAAGATTGACAACATCAGTTAAAGAAGTTATGTCTTGCCGTAACGTTCCATCTGTGTTATCGATCTTCCTCTCTTCTTGGCATCCCCTCCCTCCTCCTCCTCCTGTGAATTCCTGGGGGAGTGAACTCCTGTCTTGGGTACATTGCTAGGGTTCACCTTGGACATGGCTTTGTCATATTTGCTCATGGTTCTTTTGGCTTTGTATAAATCTGCAAACTCGATCTGAGGTAAATGGGAGATGGGCATTGTGGGTAGAGTATTAGCTTGAGAGAGTTTTGGCTGATGTGAGCTGTATAATGGCCAGACTGGTTCCGAGGATGGGAACCAATACCCAAGAGTCAAGAATAGATGAAGATTGACAACACAGATGGAATATTGTGGTAAGGCATAACTTCTTTTTTAATTTCAATAAATAGTCTCATACACAGTTGAAACAACTGCATTTTCACTATGAAAGAGACTTTCCATAATTAAAATGATTATTTTGCTAGAAATATTATGTATCATTTAGCCATTATCTTTGCCCCCACCAAAAAAAATGTATAAAACAGTTTAACTCTTTAATGTTAAAATGTTTTATTGTTTCCTAATAAACCTAGATTAGCTTTAATTTACCATACTAGATAATGGTCTTTTGGTGGCATTGGTCTATCGGACTTGGAATTATATTCAATAACTTCAGTTATTAAGACAGTGACTCTTTGATTAAAAGAGCTTCAAGAAAATTTTGTGCTAGAAACTGCCTCTTTTAAAGATTTAAGTTATAGTCCAATTTTAAATAATGTTTTACTTTGGTTATTAAAACAGTATTTTTCAAATAATACTATTAAAGTAATTCATTCTTCTTATCTATCCATCATAATGAATGCCTTGAGAAATTTTATTTTCAGAAATCCAATATATAAAGAATTTTTTCTTATATTTCTAATAGCCTCTACTCATAATAATAATATATCCACTTTCAATTTACAAACAATGATTATTTTTAAAGAAAATAACTTGATATATTGGTTTCAGCTAGTGGGCAAACAAAAATTACATTATGTTGTCTATATAATAAATACATTTGATTTGGATAAAGATTTGTGGTCATATATAAACAAAAAACTGTAGACAGTTTCTTGAATATAATACTAAATTGATGCAGCATACTGTAAGAAACTTTGTAAATTAATTGATTTTTTATCTTTTTGGACACAACAGAATACAATAGAGAAAGGTCTTTTATCTAAATTATATAAAGTGGTTAAAAATAAATTGAATATAATAGAGATAGTTACTGGAACTATTATAGACTTAATAATAGGTCTCCAAATGAAGAGGATAAAAACTAATTTTATTGTTATCAAAACAAGCTACTCTTCAGTTAAATGGAGATTATTGTCCTGGAAATGTATTCATAGATCTTTCTTCAAACTTTATAGAATGGAATTAATGTTTAAAAATAGATGGCTTGTTGGAGATGTAAATTAGAGGTTAAAGCAGATTGGCAACATATGTTTTTTGATTGTGCTGTACTTTAACCTTATTGGAGCAATATACATTTTTTCTTAAAGGATTTATTTACAGACAAATTCACTTTAACAAAATTTTTAATTTTATTCAATTCTCCAACATCTGGATGTGTTTTGAGATTAAAATGTCCACTTTTATGAAGCATCTTATCAATCTCAAGAAAAGTTATACCAAAAAAATGGAAAAATGAATCTGCTCCCTCTTTTAATGAATTTATCAACATTATATCAAACATTTGTCAGTTGGAACTTATTATCATCAGAACAAGAATCACTTCTTCTTACAACATGTGGAAAAACCTGACTGCTAAATAAATAATTTGTGATTTTTATGTATAATAAGTTAACTAATGAAACCTATTAGAATTTTCATTGTTTAGTAGATACTCTTGTAAATAGTTGTTCTGTTATGTTTTTTTGAAATCAATTGTTTTTCCTTTTTATATTTTGTTGATATATATTTCCATTCAAATTAAATGTTATGTTTCTGTTTAAATCTTAATAAAAAAAATAAAAAAACGAATACCCATGCAACATATCAGCAGCTACAGGAGTTGTCAGAAAGGTAGGTGTTCTGATTGTACATGATCTGATCTTTAAGACCTTCTAACTAGCCCTTAAAAGTGACATATGTTTTGTCTCTATCAAATAATTATCTCTCTCTCTCTGTTTCACAGCTAAAAAATACACCTTTGCATACAACAGTGTAAACCCTTACTCATCTTCCCATTCTCACATCAGGAGAAATGTATTTTACTAAACCCAGATTTAAGGAGATAATTATATAAAAATTTATTAAAGTAAGATTCCTGTAGCGTAATAAAAGCTGTTTTGCCTTTTAGTGTATACAAAAGTACAAGTTTAACATGGAGGTTTAAGCCATTAATATTTCATAGTAAAACTGTATTTATCTATTAAAGTAACACAGCCCCAGTCAGTGCACAGACCCCTACCCCGTTCCATCTCCTATAAACTGTAATTATAGCTCAAGTGATTTTTTTTTCTTCTTCAGTTTCTGCCAACTTGATGCAAATCGCAAACAGTGAGTTGTACCTGTAACCCGGATGCAAGTGCAAATCTCATCATGTACTCCAAGTAGACAACATACTTAGCTGGTGTCTCTGCTGACTGCATTTATCCAACTATGGTTCATGAAATCATCTATACACTTTCTAGACAGGTTGTATATATGTTGTAGCTTTAATAGATGTGTGATAAGTCTAAGCATAGTAAAAAATTACCATTTTTTTCTTATGCCCAACTTGGACTGAGAATTTCTTTAATGTAACAGATTAAAATGTTATCATCAGTGAGAGAAAGAAAAGCAAAAAAGGGGAATAAGAGAATATATCACTTCTTGTAAATACTTCTTAAATTACTGAAACAGGCTGTTTAAGAAATGCATAGCCTGCTGAGTTAAGGTGCATATTAATATAACTGCAGGTTGAATTTTCTTATAGACTGGAAATTCATTATTTGGCAAATCACACTAGTAAAGAAAACTACTAAATATGCTGTATAGTAATAATTATACTGTTAATATTAATATAGAAGTAAAAATCAGTGGTATTCAAATATACTGCTGTAGTGGTGCTGCGGTAGTGTTGTCGCCTCACAGTTAGACGTTGCCCGTTCGATTCTCAGTTAGAGTGTCTTCTGTGTGGCGACATGCGTGAATGGGTGTTCCTTCGTTGAAGGCTGTGCGTTAGGCCTGGCAAGCCAGCATGTAAAACTCTACTGCCAATCATTAGCGGACCGGAGTTCCGCTGTGGCGACCCCTAACTGGGAAAAGCCGAAAGACAAGCAAGATTCAAATACCACTGTGAACATTTTAACAGGCAATCTTCACAGCTGCCTTAATACCACGGTGAACATTTTAACAAGCAATCTTCACTGTTGCCTTTTTTATTCACTTACATCTTGTCAGTCTGTGTAATGTCTTACTAGAAGTGTATAACTTTGTGGCAGTCCTTTCAGTATACTGTGTCTTTTCTAAAGACATACTATAACTTTTTGAAGAATTGACTTATTTTCAGTCACCTCAACCAATATGAAAGGAGAAAGGCACTCAAAAAGTCTGCTGGAAAGGCCTGTGCTCGCAATGAACACCATGGACAAACAGCCATTACTACAGCCTTGAATACAGTAAAGCCTAGCTGGATAATAGTTATAAAGTTTTGCAACTGCATAACTTGAGCTATTTGTCTTCAAAATGGCCCTGATACCTCTATTTTCCATTTATGAAATTAAATCCAGACTGCCTGAAGAGCTAACCCCATCTCCTGGTGCAGAGCAAACAATTTCAAGGGAGATCCCAGCCTAAAAACTTCTGTCTTCAACATGTACCAGCAATAATGTACCAAAAAACTCCAAACCAATCTAGACAGTACAGTTACCCTCTTGCACATTAACCATTTTCAGAAACGGGCTGCAAGAAACGGAGTCTTGTTCTGCCAGTGTTCCAGTTTTTCCTTGTTTTAAGGACTTATTTCCCATTAATGATATCATCTACTTTAGACTCCTGAAGGTTTAAGTCATAGTATTTCCTGTTAACAGTAGTTTAAGGTATAACAACCTCTATTCTATTTTTAATTGTTTACACAGCCTAATCAAGTGCAAAAAGGCTGTTCTTTGCCGCCTTATGATTTCACAATTATTATCACAGTGCAGACTGCTAGTGCCCTCCTTGATTACTTTACTAGGGGTCCACAGACACAATCTATTTTTTTCCTTTGGGGCACAACTGGCAAAACTTTCCAAGACTGGATGAGTAGTCTTCCCTAACTCTGATGAAAGAAAAACACAGATTACTCATATATGTCCTGTTGAGGGGTACCTCTTCATTCTGATACTTTGCCTTTCATAACAAAAATATAGTAATTAGCTTTCAGTCTTTCTGAGAAGCTCAAGAAATGCAGACTTTTTTTCTACAGGTTCTATCTTCTAGGTCTTGATACTTTATTTCAAGGCTTTCAAGTAGACATTTATTTACAGACCCTCTATACTTTGCTTCTCTCATTTTCTCACAAGAAACTGAACCTGGTTAGAATTCTTGGGCATAGCTTCATTAATTTCCCTTGTTTTAGAATTTTTTTTTAATGTGTGTGTGTGACCTTCAGCAGCTGCCAGCTTATCTCTAGTAGTTAAGCTGTTATTGCATGAAATGTGCCCCTTTTGCTGTCAGTGAATTCACCAAGTTGCTGTGACTGATCCATACCTTTAGAGAGGTTATTCTTAGAATGCCAGCCATGCATAGGGGCTGATTAACATGCATTCTTGTTTGTATCCATTCTTTTCCTCGTGACTGATAGAAGTGCAAGAAATTTCTATTATCAGCTATAGCCAGTAGAAATATTTCAGTAGGAATGTAGGGCCAAAAACAGTTCTAAATATGACTTAAGAGAAAGTTGAGTCAGAGCTGTCCAGATATGTGTTTCGTCAGCTCTCCATCCTTACTGAAAGTCATGATCCACATTTTAAACCGTACAGACTTAGCAAACATATCAACAATGTCAGAATATCTAGATATCTTCTGTAAAGCATCATTACTGCAAATAATTTCTATACAAGACTTAAACTTCATGCAAATCTTTGTATAGGCATTGAGTTTAATCCAAGGACTGACAGTTCTATGAAAGGCTCCTTCCTTAGACAGCAGCATAAGTTTCATAAACTACTGTGCATGTAACAGTTCCTGACATTTTCTTTACACATGAAGTGGATCAGTCTGCCTCCATATGCTTTTGATTCATTTTTGGTATGGTTAATAACTGTCAAAAATGAGTGCAGCGACTGGACCCCCTAGTAACTTAACTGAAAGTACTAGATGCTTACCCCAGATATTGTGACACATCTGTTCCATCTCTTACTACAGAGTACCCATTTGTGGATTTGTAACAGCATCTGAGTACAGTAACCCAGATGTTTTGTAGAACATCACCCTCATTGCTTTGATTGGCCAGGATAAATGAGAACCACTTCTTTTTTGTGGTCAGAAAGTATACCGAGGAATCACAAAACAAACATCGTTAACAAGGAGGAATTAATAGCTGTGGTGTGTAAGACTCCTGGCTGCCTCCCCACTTCCTTTGTCCCCATATGCTCTCACCTTTTGACAGGAGTCTGACAGTGAGCTGACCATATCCCTAAAGCCCTTATAAATGTAAGTCTGTCACTTAGTGCAGAGGGTTAAGACTATGAGCAGTTAATGAGCTACTTCCTGTAGTGTAAGACATGATTCTGTCAGAAATCACATAACAAGACAGTATGCCCATGCTGAACCTGAAAAGGTCCATGTGAATCAGTGCTTTAACCTAGTTAACAAATGCACAGAAATACATAATTAAATTAGACTCTTACATAGTTTTGATCTCACCTTCCAAAAATATTGTCTTAACAGGTCCTCAGGGGTATTTTTGTGTCTGCAGTCTCTCCCATTGCTGTGTATCTCTACCAGCTGTTGCTGATAAAGAAAAAGATACACCTCATTGTATCAAGGCAAAACTAAGGCCAGTAGTCCATGTTGTAAGTTAGCTTCTGTAAAGGGTATAACTGTACACTCTAATAAGTTAATCACTTAACCTGTGTCCCTTTTCAGACCAGCACTTTAATTTGTGGTATGTCTGACTCTTCCTAAAATTTCCTTGAATCTTTCCCAAAGAATGCCAGCAAATGCCAGTTAACATGCTTCTGATGCAGTGCTTTTGTATTACTTCCATCTGACTTACTTCTGAAGAGGCCTCCTATCCTTGACACACTCCAAGGGAAAGTCTTATGGAGATTATATGTTGACATATGTAGTTCCAATTCCAGAGACTATATCCCCCTGCAGATTTGCTCCTAACCATTAGTTCCTCTGTAAGCCTTAGATAAATCAATGCCCAACAGTAGTAAGATATGATCTGCCACCATTTGGTAACTGTTTATTGAGGGGGATGATCATTAAAGTGTGTATCAGTGCAAGTATAATTGTCATTTTAATTAGGAGTACCCTGTGATCCATTGGCTAGCATCTTTTCCTCCGAATTGTGTGTGCCCCACCTGTTTTCTACTTAACACATCTTTGTCACTCTTTATCATGGTCTGTAGTGGGTTTTAATTTAGTGCCCAGATGAAATATGGTAGTGTTAATCTAGAATGCTCCTATGCCACCTAATAGCATAAGGATAACCAGTACAGTGGATTTGCTGTTTGATCACATTCACCTAAAAATAAAGACTGCATCAAAATTATTAATCAAGTTCCATATTGTTCTAATGCCTTCTTAGATGACCAGAAGAAGACTATAAAAACATTATCCAGAATCTGATTTCTGAAAGAGCTTTTTGCTCCCATGGCCCTCCCTTCATTCAAGCAGATGCCTACCATATGCAACCACTGGCAAAAGGAAAAGAGGAAGCAGGAGAGGGCACCTCTGTCATGTACTATTCCTCTGAAAGAACCTCTTTGAAGTCCAGGATCTCATTTTTATCACAAAAAGCTCCTTCATACAGCATTTCCAAAACTTCAGTAAGCTTGGCTGGGAGTCTGAAGATCACACTAGCACAGCATTGGGGTCTGTGTTATAACACTGAAGTGTCAAAACTTTGAATGTTACAACATGGAACCCAAAACCACGAAAGCTGAAAACCCCGAAGACTGAGAACAGCGATTTTTTTCCCCTGGGAAAAAAATTGCTGTTCCAGTACAAAACACGAAACACACAAACACTACAAACTAGTTCTAATGTGGGGGACTTCTCCCCCCACACTTAAATATACCAACTCCGAGATCGCACCACAGTGGAGGAAATAGCAATGCCGCAGAAACAGCTCACCAGAATTCGATGTTCGTGGCTTCGATGTTGCCAGTCTTCGAGGTTTCCGGTTCAATGTTATAACATTCAAAGTTCTGACACTTTGATGTTATAATATAGACCCCAGCTGTTGGATACCTTCATTAGAATGTATCAGATGCCCTCACAGCATCAAAGCTCATGGTATTTGACTACTCTTGTGCTGCTTTACCATCTCAAATATACCTGTCACCTTCTAATGCAATTTCAAGGCTGTTGTTTGGGGACAAAGCCCACCATGTTTGGATGTACAATATCCACTACTGCTGTCCATAATCACCTGGCCCAGATCATCATGTACAGCTTGTAGCCTTAATTCTCATTAATGTGAGCTGGCTGATTACTCTTCTAATGCAGCTTCTAAGATACTTCTTGTCGACTGAGTTCTCTATGTTAGGTTGTATTAGATAATCTACTGTTGCCCATAATTTCATAGTCTAGATTGTCATATACAATTTATAGCTTTAATTCTCATCAGTAAGTTGGCTTCTCGGTTTTTTACTGATGTGGTTGCCACAATAAGTTCTTCTTTTTCTTCTTCAGACACAGAGGGTACTCCTATAGCCTCTGCAGAGCCTACTTTCCTTCCTGGCCATTGTTTGCTTTTTCTGATTATGTTGATGTGTTAACTGTAGTTTCAGGCATGTGTGGGATGACATGTAGGCTTGACTGTGTGCCTCTAATCTGATTCTGTTAGCCTGGTTGTGCCTGACCCAATAATTTATCAAATATCAAGAGTCCTCCATTAGGTGTAGGGTTTTTCCAGCTGCCTTGAATGAGGCTATTGTAACACCAGCCTTCAAGAAACAGTCTTTGGACCCTAATGTCTCTGATAATTTTTACCCAATCTTGAACCTTCATGAGCTTTATTTACTAGGTAAGGTTATAGAAAAAGTTCTATGTGTACAGTTTGAATCTTACCTTCTGGTTAACAAGTTCATGGACCCTTATCAGTCTGAGTTTTGCTGCTACTATAGTACTTGAGACTGCTGTCATTTGAGTAGTGAATGTTCTAGAAACCAAAATTTCTACCCTATTTAGGTCTTGCTGTACTGAGGTTGTTATACATTTTTCTCTTGTGACATAAAATATAAATATGCAGTAATGGTTGAATAGTAGATGCGCTTGTAACTGTAATAACTGTGATATTGTTATGCTGAATTATAAAGGGTTTCTTTACAAAATGGATGTTTAACCAGTTGTGTATTACTGCACAACAGAATATTACTCTACAGGCTTAACTGTTTAGAATCTGCTGGTTTATACAAGAGACCAAAGTGTGCGCACATTACAGAAAATGAATTATAGAAACAAGAAGACATAGGCCAGGATTCAGAAAGAACCCCACCACGGGCACTAACTGCTGCAGCCAAAAGAGGCATTTGCCATGATCTTGGAAAATGTGATTAAGGAAATATATCATTATCGGCTAACTTGCATATCTCTATATCATGTAGTGTTACTGGTAGAGCTAATCAGCACTTTCCTGTTGTAATCACCACTGGGGGCCCATACATATCACTGGTACAGGAATCCCCCTCTTTCAGTCTCCTAGACACACATGCACACATTGAAACACACACACCGCCATACCTCTTACCTGTCCCTGAATTTACAGAATGTCCCTGATGTTCCTCATATATTTTCCCTGTCCCTCGTAAATGATGTGTGATTACAGTCAGTCAGTAGTGCCAGATATTAGCGTTTCATTCTTTTTATTGTTCAGAAAAATATGTTAAGATGAAAAATATGTTGCTTTATTAACTCTTTAAGTGGTTCAGAGTAATATTTAAAAAGTCACCCTGGTGTCATCTAGTGATGTTCTACAAACACACTGTTTAGCATATGGGTTTGTAGTGCCCTGTTACCCTCCCCCTGGCAGTCTGTCAAAGCCAAGAACCCTTCCCACTGCCTGTCTGTGAGGATGAAGAACCAGTCACCTGGCAGGACCAGGACAGTCCTTTACACTCACAGACAGTACCCTTTCAGTTTTTTTGTGCCACACTCAGAGAATGACTTCTTGGGATATTGTTCTCCTAAATTGGGTAACATCAATGCAGAGCTCAGATAAGAAACTCCATTTGGGTTTGATTTCCTCCCTCTGCCTTTTCTGTCAGTGCTTGAATACTATATTCTGCTTTGACTGTTTTTTTTTTTTATTAGAACTTTTGCGTATGCTTCTAGTTTTACATTAAATAGTACAGTAAGGCCTGCTGATTAAAAGCTTTATTTGGAAATTTTGACAGGAAAACTTGCTGATATTGCAAATTTTTCTTTGGGGTTATGACTGTTTGAGGTGGTTGAGTAGGATTACAGTATTTTAAATGATTTTTTGTGTTTAAATTGTTATTTTTATGTCATTTTGTATGTTTTTCATCAGTTTATGATGTATTTCTTCTAATATGTTTTGGGCTGTATCCATTCATTTTGATTGAAACTAGCCCCCATTTTTTTTTTTACAAAATCAGGATACTTTTTGCATGTATTTTGTGATTCATAGTATTTTACTGAAGCTGTCATTTTATTTAGTGCAGTCATTAGCATAATAAACCCTGCAGAAATAGACTTCAGTTTGTTTTTGGTGCCGTTTTGTATGTTGAACATTTCTGATTTATTTCTTGTCAAATACTGTTTTAGGCTTATCCATTAATTTTGACTAAAACTTGCCATTTTTTTACAAAATCAGGGGACTTTTGAGCATGTATTTTGTACTTTGAACTGTGTTACTAATATTACTGTCATTCTGTCAATGCAGTGTTCAGAATAGTATCAATTGCAGAAATAGCCTTTAGATTGCTATTTAGGGGGAAATTGTGGGACTTGAATATCTTTGCACTGGGCTGATCATGCAGCCACTGTTTGGTATTGAGCTAGCTCATTTTTTGTCCCCTGATTTGATGGACTCAGACCACCCCCTACATATACCATCTTCCCCATCTGCACCTACAAAAACAGAAAAAATAAATAAAAAATATGCCTCAGCCTATAGCTTGTGATTCTGTGTAGCCTTAGCTTGGGGCAGACTATCAGACCACTTATATTTTGTTACCTTCAAGTCTCTTTGTGTGGTTGTAGTACCACAGCTGTGCATTACACAAGGGTCAGATACATCCTGTGGGGCTGTATCATTGCCTGCTGCAGGTATGGGAGAACTAAACTCTTTAGGTGCAGGGGGAAATCAGAGGTGCAGAATCTGTTGCCAGTATTGATATTTTCCTCAGGGGACTGTCCCACTAGTGTAGTGCATGTCAAAAAGAGACAGAAGACACTGCGCATGGTGGGGCAGCAGTCTATGACTGGTCTTCCACCTGAGATGATAGCTATGGATATATCAATAGCATATGCAGTTGGTTACATGGTGTATACCTGGTTTATAATAACACTGGCCCTTCCACCACTGTCAGTCTGCAAAGGATCGGCTTTTAGAAGGGGATCCTGTGTCTGAGGACTCAGACGTGTGTTGGATCAGTTGGTTCTCTGACGATGGACAGATACAGGAGCCTAAACAGATGATGCTATGTTGTCCCATCTCGCCTTCATTATTGCTGGTTGGGTTCAGAACCAAGCATCGGTTCTGACTCAGCCTTATTACTAAATCTCGAGAGCTTCCACTGGCTCGAGGCAAAACCCTATCTCAGGATGCCCTGGGAAAGAAACCTAGATATTGTTTGCCGCTAAACTAGATCGGGTGCTTTTCCACTGGGGTCAGGCTAAGTGAAAAGTTTTCCTTTGTTTTTTCACTCTGTATAGTTTTTCTTATTGATATATAGTTATTTACTTGGTGTTAACATTTTCCTAGGTTGGTTTTATTTGTTTGTCTTTTTTATCACTTGTTGCGATCTGCTGTTGTTGGCCGTCACTGTCACTAGGCCTAGAAAATCCCTATCCCATCTCCAGAGTTGTTTCTTTTATTCCCTGAACCAGTTTAAGGTAGAGACTTCGTTAATTTCCCTTTCTCAATCCCATTTGAATTAGAGGGCCCCTTTGTTCATTCCCCTTCCCTTAGAGGGGTGTTGTTTAAGTTAGAGACATCGCCTTTGCTAGAGGAGTTCATCACTTAAGTTAGAGGCCTCTTCTCTACTCTCTTTTCTCTCTCTTACTTGCTTGTTTAAAAAAAAAAAACTGCTTTTTGTAAACTGTTTTTTGTGTGTGTAGTTAACCCTCATAGTGTTTCTAATAGCTTTTCTTCCTTTTCTTGACATTTATTGCTGCTGCTGTTGTCAAAATGTCTAAGGAGGGCAAGGAAACTAAACAATCTGTATTGAAAAAATGTGATTCATATACCCAGAAGATGTCACTTAATGATGGGCACACTAGTTGTGTGTGATATCTTGGTGCCGTTCACTTACAGGACTCCTCCTCCATCTGCCATGGCTTTATTTCACAGGTGTTGCAGGAGCGCAGACATAAACTTATTGCTAGGGGTTTCCTCAAGGGTCCTTTTGATGAGGCAGTTGAAGTACCCAGACTTCCTCTAAGACTTCACAATCTCCCAGATCTGACAAATCATCAAAAAGGGCTTCTTCCTCGGCTCCAGCATCTTAGCTGGCAAGGAAGGTTGCCAAGGATACTTCTATGGACCCGATGGCTATTGGGCCTGAGAAATCATCATTGGATGAGGATGTGGAGCAGGTGGTCAAGAGCTAACTCTGGAAACCAGCTCTTGCAAAAATGTTATTGAGTCCAGCCAATAAGGATGTGGAACCAACACCCTGTACTGCCCCTTCTTGTCTTCCTCCTCCGACCCAGGTAGTATCAGAGCCAGAGTTTACGGATGTCTTTGTGGTGGAACCGTCGGGCCCGAGACTCACACCTGGGTTCTTTGTCCCAACTTCCGCTCGACCTCTTCGTTCAAAGGGTCTGTGAGATGACACTCCCCTGTCGGGTCCAGGGAGGGGAGTCTGATTGGACCCTTGTCAGATCTGGTTCTTCCTCTTGGGGCCTCAGTGCAGATTTGCTTGGTGCCTGCATCAGCGTTTTAGCCTACCTCCTTGGTGCAGGGAAGGTCCCCAGGCTCTTCGGAGCCGGAGGCCTCCTTGGACCTAGCTCGTGATGCCTTCGAGGTGATACGGAGGGTGCTGTCCCTCCAGGCGGCTCCATCTATGGATCCAGACACTCTTCCCCCAAAAGAGCCGACTTCTACCTCTAATCCATCCCTCCTCCCCAGGCGTAGAGAACCAGTGCCCCAGGATGCCCCATTGGGTGAGTCTCTATCTTCCTAAATGTCACCAGAGGATCCCTCTGGAAAGGTTCCTTGGAAAAGAATTTGTAAGAGGAAACATCTACATTCCCCTGAGGAGTCCATCATTCCAGATACAGATTTGGAGGATTCAGAAGGGTCCCCAAGGTCACGGTCTGAGGATGTCTCTTTATCCTGAAACAGAGAGGTGGCTGGAAGACCCTGATCCCTTCTGTGAAGGCTGCTGGCCTAGCCAGATAGAATTTTATAGATAATTCTATCATTTGTAAATATTAATGTAAGGCACAGGCTTGTTGTCTTAAGTGGAAAAAATGCTGTTACATGTGGAACTGGAAAAAATGTAACAACAGTGCACTCTACTGACCAAGTAAAGTATGTTGTGACCCCTTGATGTAAACATGGCTCCGGCTAGTCTAGATGAAGGAATTCTTGCTATTGTTTTAAGGCCAGAGTTAATGGCCAGAATTTGCAAACATAAATGTCTTTTATTGCTCTGGTTTCTGCCCAGAGGTGAAGAATATAAATGTAGTTTCTGATAGCGTGGGAACCCAGGGAAGTGTGATGAATGATGTAATGTGAACCAAGAATGTGATTTTAAAAACAGAGAGAATCAGAGAGCATTAAGCATTTTTGTCTCGACCATCCAACTCATCAGCACTCTGCCTTTGCTCTATATGTAAGTTTATCTTAGACTTGTGTTTTCTCTTAGAAATAGCTAGAAACTAGAAAGATTTGTGTTTTTCTGTGATGTCAGAACTGTACTACTGAATTATTTTAAGTATTTCTGTTTGATCTGTGAACTCTTGACTAGCACTGTGTAGTCAAAATTATTGTCTCATGTTTTTATTATTTATTATTAAATATTTTAAAACCTTTCAACGGTGGCTGTTTTGTGTAGAGATAAGTTAAGCTGTAAGAGTACATTGCATGTATATAGTGATCCTGTACCAAGTCACTCTAATAAGCCTTGACTGTTTAATTCTACTACCAATTGGATAATAATATTGCACAGCAATAATTGGACACCCTTTTAAGGGCCTTTGAGTAGCTGATAAATATTAGTGGGTGGTGGCAGCTGGTACTACCATATAGTCTGGGAAAAAGGGGCACAGCTGGAGAGCCTGTGCCAGCCTTCCCCAGGAGTGTCTGTGTGGTTGTATAAACTCTTCTCAAAGTGTGTGTGTGGGTGTGTGTCAGCTACTTGGGCAGGGACACGAAGCACTGGTTGGACAGAGAGGGTGCTGGAGGTTTTAGCTTGCCCACTAGGCTGAGATCTGGACCCTATATCTGTGCCAGTAGGGAGTCTTATTGGGGATCTAGAGAGCAAGGGAGAGACCAGACCTGGACTGACTGTGATCTCTGTGTGCTGTTAAGGGAAATTGCAATTTACTGTGTGTATTTGTTATCCTTTCCTCCTATATGAGACTCCTCTCACTGGTGTTAGTGGTGAGGATTGAGGCTCCTTGATTGCTGGGCCAAGGCACAGACGTCACACCTTTTGAGGATGAATCAGTATACCTGGAATCATTTGGTTCTCGACCCACCACCTCTTGGGTGTCTCTGCCTTTTGATCAGCTCCTTTGGGTGGTGAGTCGAAAGGTGTGGGGCTCCCCAGAATCAGTGGAACCTGTTCCGAGTAGGCCAAACAAGTTTATTACTGCCCCTGCGGACAAAGATTTTCTGACTAAAGGCATTCCAGTAGATGCTATGGTGGTGGCGGCAGCCACAAAGAAGGAGATGGCTGAGACTTCTTCATTCGTCCTTCCACCAAATAAGGAATCTCGAACAATGGACAGATATGGAAAGCATATGTTCTCTTCAGCAGACTTTACTCTCCGGTCACTGAACTACCTAACCCATTTTACCAGACTTCAGAAGGATCTCCTAAAGGAGCTGGGAGATGCCCTCCAAGGTTCTACAGCTGCTGAGGTGTCAGATAAGATCTCCTTTCAGCTTGCTACCTTAGGTTCTATAGTTAACTCCTCCATGGGGCTCATCTCCTATGCAGCTGATGGAGCGAGTAGGGCAGCAGGCACAGGAATAGCTCTCTGGAGACATTCCTGGATGCAGCTTTGTGAGTTTGCTGAACCCTTTAAGTCTTCCTTCATCAACGCCCCTTTTGACGGCTCGTCCTTGTTCGGGTCAAAAGTAAAAGAGACTCTGACCAGGTGCGAACAAGAAGGCAAAGCTCTGTCTGTCATGGGAGTATGTTTTTCTCTTCCTACCCGCCCTTACCCCAAAGGCCAGAAGGGCAGGAAGATGTGGTTCTGTAAATCCCAGGGAGCTTTGCCGGATGCACGTGGTGAATTTTCCCCCAGGGGCAGATGGGGAAACAACAATGAAAGATGATGTCCTCGCAGCAAATGGTGTCCGCAGATTCAGGGTGACAGAGATACATTTTCTGGCAGGCCCTTCCAGTGCTCCTGAAATGAGGCCTGCCTGCCCACCTCTGGAGGCAGTCGGGGGCAGACTATCATGCTACCTAAAAGCCTGGCTAAATATCACTCAAGACAAGTGGGTACAGTCGATTATATCCAGGGGATACAACTTACCCTTCTCTTCTCATCCCCCAATAGCGAGATCAGTTGATAGTAGGAAACTACATCTTAAATGTTGTTTTAATAAACAAACTGATCAATAACATGTTTATAATAATTTGGAAATTGAGAGTGAAGATGATAGTTTCTATTGTGTTTCTGATGATATTGATAGTGGTATTACTGCTAATGCATACAGTTTATTTGACTCTAGTGCAGTGAGTTTTAAAAGTACATTTATTCTCCCCTATAGAAACAATAGTGTTCAACAGTTTTCAGAAATGCTTAATTTTTCAATAAAAGAGCTTTATGAAGAACATAATAGAATGTTTCATCACCGATATAATATGACTAAGAATGAATGGCTTGCTCTCAGAAGTCTTGCGGATAGACAAGACTTGATTCTGAAGCCTTCTGATAAAGGTAATAAAATTGTAGTTCTTCATTGTTCACAATATTTCAATATGTGTTTACAACATTTGAATGATAGGACAACATATGAAGTATGTGATGTTAAGAAGTACATGGAAGCAATGGATAATTTTTCCACTTTGATGGAGAAAGGGTGTCATTTGGGATACTTCACTAAGAAAGTTGTTGATACAAAATTTAATATTGATGGATGTAATTTAGCTACTTTTTACTGTCTCCCAAAACTGCATAAAGATAGCATTAACCCTCCGGGAAGGCCCATAGTATCTACTACTAATTATTTTTTACACAATGTTGGTGTGCTTGTACATAATTTTTTGTTGCCTTGTGTAGAGAAACTTGGTTCTTATATTAAGGATTCTTTTGATTTCTTGGAAAAAATATCAGGCATATAATAGAATTCCAACATGTTCTGGATTTCCATAGATGTTATGCAGTCTATACACTAATATTAAACATGATTATGGTATTATGGCTTTACAATATTTTTTGGATGATAATTCAATGTCACATTATATGGTTGAGCTTATTCATTTTTGTTTGCTTCATAATTATTTTAGTTTTAATAAGGTCATTTATCATCAGCTACGAGGTACAGCCATGGGGGCACATTTTGCCCCCATGTATGCAAATCTTTTTATGGCTAAGTTTGAGATGGATTACATTTATAGAAATACATTTGTACAGAAACATGTTTTATTTTATTTTAGATATATTGATGATTTGATTTTTATTTGTAATGGTGGACTAAAAGTTCAGGAATTTGTATCTCAGCTGAATAATAATGCTCAAAGTGTTAAATTTGATGGCTTACAATGTGGAACAGAAATCAGTTTTTTGGATGTGCACTTAATTGGTATGGATGATGGCTCTGTTAGAACTACAGTCCATCGTAAATTTGATGATGGCAATCAGTACTCATATGGCACTAGTTGCCATCCTGAACATACTATTAAAGCTTTGCCATTTGTTGAAATGGTTAGACTATCCAGACTTTGTAATAATACAGTTGATTTAGAAAAAATATGCCAGACATTGTCTATGTTTATATATAGAGGTTATAGCAAAGATTTGATTAAAGAATCTGTGAGAAAAATAACTGAAGCCAATATTTATACACATAATAATAAGAATATGTATGTTAGGAATATAAATAAATTGATTTGTGGTGAAAAAATGTTTTTTATGACCACTTATAATATTTTAAGTGGAAAGATTTGGAAAACAGTTAAGTATTATTGGAAATTTCTAATGAATGATGAATTTTTGAATACAATTATTTGTAGCACACCTTATATTGCATATAAAAGAGGGCAAAATCTTGGAGACAAATTCATGAAGGTTTACATTATATTACTTGTAGAAAATGTTTCTATATCTTTAAGATATAAAGGTACTATGCCCTGCAATAATTGTAATATATGTTGTCATATTGCGTTTAGTTTTTGTAGAATTAATGGAAAAACATTCTATCTAATACTAGTTTTTCTTGTGATACTGGGGGCGTAGTGTATTGTTTGAGGTATCCCTATTCTATATTGGGGAGACCAAAAGGAAATTTAGAATTAGGTTGCAGGAACATATTAGAGACATTAAAAGGCATAGATTGGAAAGTCATATAGCTTTACATTTTATGCAGAAACATCATGGTGATATTGATTTGTTACAAGCAACAATTTTGGAAAATGTTATGATAAGAAAGGGAGACGAAAGATTGATTAAAAATACACTAGCATACCAAGAAACTGTTTATTTTAAAATCTGATACTTTTACACCAAGGGGGTTGAATAAGGAAATTAATTGGAAATGCTTGCTTTAAACTGTTGCAATTAATTGATGTAATTGTTTAATTGTTTGTCAAGGGGTATATATACAGGGGAAGGTTGTAATAAAAAAAATTTACTCTTTGAAGGCTGTGGTGGCCGAGGCGCTAAGTCAATAAATATTTTGGATCTGGTTCCTGCTGTCATTTTTTTATTCTAACTCTGGTTTACTGTGTTGGTTGCTGTGTTAACAGAGATACATTCTCTGGCAGGCCCTTCCAGTGCTCCTGAAAGGAGGCCCACCTGCCCACCTCTGGAAGCAGTTGGGGGCAGACTATCATTCTACCCAAAAGCCTGGAAAAATATCACTCAAGACAAGTGGGTACTTTCGATTATATCCAGGGGATACAACATACTCTTCTCATCCCCCAATATCGAGATCAGTCCCAGACATTCCACCCTGTCAAAGGGATCAAGCAACCCTAGTGGTTCAAAGGTTGCTAGAAAAAAAAGTCATCCAAGAAGTCCCCGCAGACCAAATCAGATCCAGAACTTACTCAAGGTTCTTTATAGTTCCAAAGAAAACAGGGGACTGGAGGCCCATCTTGGATCTCAGCAGACTAAACAAGTCTATCAAGAAAACAAAATTCCGGATGGTGACACTGCAGTCCATACTTCCCTTTCTGGGAAAGGACATTTGAATGTGCTCCATCGATCTCCAGGATGCGTACTACCATATAAAGATGGACAGGTGATCCAGGAGATATTTATTTATTTTATTTTACATTTGTTGACCGGGCTAGTCTAACTGGATACATGTCCATTTTCAGTAGAGGCCCGGGGAGAAAAGCCCCAACGCACGCACACAGTATAACACAATATAAGTGCAATAAATATTTTGGATCTGAGCTTCTGGCTGGGAGCCAGTCACTACCAGTTCAGATCTCTGCCCTTTGGACTCACTACAACCGCCAGAGTGTTTACCAAATGCATGGCAGTAGTCACAGCTCACCTGAGACGGTTAGCATCTTGGTGTTTCCATACTTAGTCGACTGCCACCACCGAGCATCTACTGACCAGGGCAAGGGATGCCACTATCCATCTATGCTCAGAGCTAGGCATTACTATAAATTATGAAACATCTGCCTTGTTGCCTGCACAGAATATTACCTTCATAGGAGCAGACTTCGACACAAAACATATGTCACCAAAACTGCCTCACGAAAGGGTACTAGCGTTTCAACATCAGATTTCAATCTTGATTATGAGGAAGAAAGCGCAAGCAAAGTTTGTTCTCAAGGTCCTGGGTTCAATGGTAGCTGCAATAACTTTAGCCCCACTGGCGCGTCTTCACATGAGAGTAGTACAGTGGCTACTCTTTGCTCAGTAGTCCATGCAGGAGTTGCCCATGTCACACAAGATCCTCATTACAGACACCTGCAAGAAGGCCCTATAATGGTGGCTTCAGTCCACTCAGGTAACGATGGGCAGACCATTTGTTCTTCCCCAACCTGTAGCTACAGTGACCACGGACACCTCCCAGATAGGGTGGGGGGGGGGGCATTATCTGGGACAGACTGTCCAAGGAATGTGGCAGGAACACAAATACCACTTACACATCAGTGTCCTAAAGATGAGAGCGGTGCTTCTGGCGTTGTAAGCATTCCAGAGATCTATTCCACCAGGTTTAATTGCAATATACACAGACAATATGCCTGTGGTATCATACATCAACAAAGAAGGCAGAACCAGATCTTGCCCCCTGTGTCGAGAGGCTCAAAGGGTATGGCATTGGGCAATGTTTTCTCAATGTTTTCTGATTGCAATGCACATCCCAGGGAGATCCAACGTGATAGCAGACAAATTGAGCAGAGCAATTCTCATGCCTCACGAGTGGTCCTTAAAGCAGGAAGTTGCAAACAAAATTTTTTGCAGGCGGGGCCATCCTTGCTACGACCTCTTTGCCATGTCCATGAACTCCAAATGCAGCAACTACCTTGCCCTGATCCCCCCTCTGAGGGAGTCCCCAAGGGATGCATTCATTCACGATTGGCCCCCAGGACTTCTTTATGCCTTTCCCCTGTTTTCACTAATCCCCAAAGTTCTACAGAAAGTCAAATTGTTGAGTTGCAGGCTGATTCTCATCGCTCCTTACTGGCCGCATCAAATCTGGCTCCCCTTTCTGTGGCCCCATCTCCGCGAGGAGCCTTGGATTCTGGACAAGGTACCAGATCTTCTGACCCATCAGTTAAGAATACTTTGCTCTATTCAATCCCTCAAGTTGACAGCTTGGCTGCTCCACTTCCAATCTCAGCCAGGCTTCCAAACATATTCCCTGCAGTGGTCTCATCCCATAAGACTGCAACTAGGAAACTGTATGTGAGCAAATGGAAAAAGGTTTTCTTCCAAGAATAATATAGATCCCTTCACAGCCACCGTGACTACAATCTTAGAGCTTTTAGCAGAGATTTTAGATGGAGGTGCAGCTGCAGCTACTGTACGAGTACGACTAGCCGCCATATCAAACTACCGTGTAGGAGACATGGGATCAAAGATAATCTCTCACAGATTATGCAAAGCCTTCCTGAGAGGTACATTCCTACTAAGGCCTCCAATAAAGGAAACACCACTACTTTGGGACCTCAATTTAGTACTGACTACTCTGACTCTCCCTCCGTACGAGCCAGTTTCTGCCTGTCAATTAAAATTTCTAACCTGGAAGACAGTCTTTTTGACAGCTATTCCTTCGACTAGGAGGGTTTCAGAACTGCAAGCTCTGTCCATACACCCTCCCTACTTAGTTTTTCACAAAGACCTTTCCTAGAACTAATCCTTCATTTCTTCCCAAAGTATGTTCAAAGAAAAATTTGAATCAATCCATTGACCTGCCAGTCTTCTTTCCAAATTATGGCAACAAGACAGAATACAAGCTCCACCAGTTGGATGTACGTAGGCAACTGCTTTTCTATTTGCATAGAACCAGAGTTTAGGAAATCTGTTTGTTTCCTTCTGAGACAGCAAGAAGGGCGCATCAGTCTCAAAGATTACATTGTCAAAATGGCTTACTGACACTATCTCCTATGCATATATTTCTCAGCATAAACAATTGTCAGGAAAGATTAAGGGCCACTCAACCAGAGCAATTTCAACTTCTGCCGCCTTACAGGCCAAATTACCTATGGATTTGATCTGTGCTGCAGCCACATGGGTCAAACCCCATACCTGTATCACTCATTACAAAGTAGACATGAACTCCCGGAATAGGGCATCCTTTCGTTCCACTGTTCTGGAGTGCTTATTCCCTTGAGCCACCCAAGAAAGAACGTGCTGAGGACGCTGTCCCAACCAGCAAGAATTAAGATGAGATGGGACAACATAACATAAAGAAGTTATGTACTCACCATAACATTCCATGTTTGTTGTCCATAATCTCGCCTTCATTCTTGCATCCCACCCTCCTTCCCCCAACCTTCACTCGTGGAGGATCAAGAGAAACTTTTGTTGGATTGCCTACATATATACTCTGGTTACCTTCTTGCCTCATAAGACATAGGCTAAGGATGATTAGTATTTGGTCTGGTCTATAAACTTTGTTGTTATTCGTAGTTTGCAAACAAGATTTGGGTTACTTTCCCAGGGCATCATGGGATAGGGTTTAGCCTCAAGCCAGTGGAAGCTCTTGAGCTTTAGTAATAAGGCCAATATAGAACTGATGCTCTGTTCCGAACCCAACCAGAAAGAATGAAGGCGAGATTATGGACAACCAACATGGAAAGTTATGGTGAGTACATAACTTCTTTTTTTTCCCTCCTTTGATGCTAGCCTTGGCAGAGGTGTTCTACAAAGCTTGTAGTTCTCCTTTGTTCATTGAGGCTTTGCCTAAGAAAAGGTTTAAGAAATTTTGGGTGTTCTCGGCCTTGCCTGGCCTCCAAGCTTTTTTTGTGTGCAAACTCTGCTTCAGTGTCCCCAGTGTCCTTTACAATAAGAATACCATATATTCTTTGTGCCCAGTCCCTCAGATTAACCAGGCAGATGGCTAGAATGTTAGGGAAAGTAGCTGGTGCAGTCCAACATGGTAGCTTTTAAAGTTTTTTACTACCAGTGCTTTATGTGGAAGTTTGTGTTGAGACAAATTAACAGGTTAGACAAGTTTGCTGTATCACTGCCTAAAGATCAAAAGGTCTTTGTTAAAGATATTGTTTCCAATGTTTCTCTGGTGTCAAAACATGCTGTAAAAGGTGCCTTAGAGAGGGCTGATACAATTTCTAGAAATGCAGCTTGGTCAGTTGTGATTAGATGCTATGCTTGATTCCAGTCCCATAATTTTTCTGATGAGTTAAAACATGAAATTATGAATGCTCCTTTTGAGTCTGATTGCATTTGGTGCAGCAGCAAATCAGATCCTTAAACACTTTGATGACAGAAATAAATTCCCAAGTTCTCCTCCTTTAAGCAGGATCATTTTTAGCAGCATAACAAGCAGGAATCCCAGCCAAAAAATATCCAAGGAAATAAACATAAACATCAGGATGACATCTCTGCTAACCCTAACAAGGTTTCCCTTCCATAAAAAGATACCCCCTTTCCAAAATATAACTATTCCGAGTCAGATCACTCATCTTTATCAAATCCCCCATTGGGTGCCTTCTCTCTCAAATTTGCTCTCTGCAAAGTGGCTTGTCTGTCAGTGGTTTCTGACAGATGGTCACTAAACCTTCTTGGCAGGAACTTCAGATGGATGTGAAAAGATCTTCTGCCTCCATTGGGGTGAGGGGTTCCCCCTCATCTTCCAGACCACACTTTCTTATTCCCTCCTATTCTACAGAAAATGCTCAGGAGTCATAGAACTGGTCTCATATTCAAAAGGAATGGCTGGTTTCTTCTATAGTGTTTTCTTCTTTGGGCAAAAACAGTAGTCATACCGAATGGTGTGGGATCTTTATTTTTTGAATAGGTTTGTCTGGGTCTCCAAGTTGAAGTTTTCGCCATGCAGACAGTGCTTACTTTGTTTCTGCATCACTACTTCGTGGTGACCTTGGTCTTGATGGATACCTTTCTTCATATCCCAGGACTCATCACTTCAGGGGACATCCGAGATTTGTTGTGTCTGGTTTTCACTATTAGTTTTCTGTATTGCCTATTGGGCTATCCAGTGTATCACAAGTGTTTTAGAAAAGCCTTGCTCTGGTAGTGGCCATCTAATAGACTCTGGGCATTCACTTTTTTCCCATACTTAGACAACTTGTTGATTGGTGCAGAGTCTGTGTCCAGGTGTGTGGAATCACTAGAGAAGATCTGAATCAACTTTGCGATCTAGGGTTCATGTTGAACCTCCTACTATCATGTTTGACTCCCCTTGTAAAGGCTCATCTTTCTGGGGTGTTTAATCAGCTTCAACAAGAGTCTAGCTTTTCTGCCTGAAGACATGGTTCTGTCATAACAGATGATGTTTCTGGAATTCTCCCAGGGGAATGTCACCTTGGTGAGACAAATCCTAGAGATTTTTAGACTGTTGGTTTCCATGATTCTCATTTAACCACTGGCCCATCTTTACATGAGAAGATTAATTGATATGCCTGAAATTGTTGTACACAGCACCTTCATTCCCTGGAATGTCAGTTGTTGGTGCTGCCTTTCATCAAATGAGAATTTGAGGATTATGGCGCTGTAGAGATCAGCTGACTATCAATCCAGAGCTTCTTTTCTCACCCCCACCCCCCCATGCCACTACATGGGGACCAAAGGACACATGGAAGCACATCAATATTTAGGAGATGTTGGCAGTGTTTCATGCCTTGAAAATACCTCACTACCTTTGGACTCCTGCTCATTTTCAGGTGGTTACGGGCATAACAACAGTGATGTGGTACCTCAGCAAACTAGGAGGTATGAGGTCTTATCTTCTGTGCTAATTGGTAGTGATAGCCTGGGAGGGGGCCTGTCAGTATTTTCTGTCTCTTCATGCATCAGACATCCTGTCAGAACAGAAAATTGTGTCAGAGAGACTGATCATATCATGGGCTGAACTGCACAAGTGGAAGTTCAAGACAGTTGTGTTCCAGGATCTAGTCTAGATGTTGGGAACACCTATAGTAAGTAGATCAGTTCATCTCCTTTCAAAACAGCAAGCTGGATAAATTCAATTCCACACATCCTTACAGCCATGCATGGAGGACAGCTGCATTCTTGTTCCCTGTAACAGGAATGTTCCTGTATGCATTTCCACCCTTTCCACTTTTTCACAAGGTACTTCGGAAAGTTTAAAGGGAAATGCTAAAGATCATTGTGGTGACCCCCTATTAGCCCAGGCAGTCTTGGTTATTCTTGTTTAAGGTATTGGCCAAGGGCAATTACCATAGACTTCCTCACACACTGAACCTGCTCACACAGTCTCAGGGGCAACTGATGCACCCTGATTTGGAGAAACTTCTATTGACAGTCTGGGTAATTCTATTTTGATTCCATTTAGGCACTTGTTTCTTGAGGATGTCCGGCAGGTGTTTAAAGGAGGTAGAAAACCTGCTATTTGAAAATCGTATGTTTACAAATTAATGACATTTTCTAAGTGGTGCCTAAATGGAATCAGATGGTCCATTGTGGTTAATATCCCTCTAATATTGAAATATTGGTGTGAGCTATTTGAGGATGGCGTAAAGTATGCATCCATTAAGGTGCATTTAGTGTCCATCTCTGCTTCTCTGCTAATGGATCCCCCCTCTTTCTTTCTTTTGTGGTGAAACAGTTCATGAAAGGAGTATTGCATATGAGAACCCCCACAAGCAAATTCCTCCTTTGTGGGATCTCAACTATGTTCTTGAAAAATTGACCTTGCCACCTTTTGAACTAGCAGCTCATGCTGATCTTAATTTCATAACATGGAAAACTGTTTCGGTTATTGCTTTGGCATCTGCAAAACCAGTTTCTAATGGTGGGACAGCCTTACCTGATTTTCCACAGGGATTGGGTTGTGTTATGCACTTATCCTTTTTTCCAGTTGAAAATGGTTTCAGTCTTCACTTTCTATCAGTCTTTTAATCTGCCTGTGTTCGTTCTGTAACCTAAGTATAAGGGGCAGATGTTAGTTTATACCTTGGATGTGTATAGACAGCTCAGGGTACTACCTTGACAGAACAAAGCCCTTTAAGAAGGCTGAAAGGCTTTTTATTTCCTTTTCTGTGACAAAGAAATGTCAACCAAGCTGTAAGCAATTAACTCTATGTGAGTTGCCTTCCACTGTTATTTTTTTGTTATGTCCACTGTGGTGAAGCAAATCCAGGAAAAGTAAAGGCAGTTTTCACCAGGGCCTTTTCCTAATCAGTGACATTTTGGAAAGGACTGGACTCTAGAAGTATACTAGAGGCAGCAACTTGATCCTCTCGCCTTAATTTCACTGGATGCTTTTCTAGATCCAAAGTAAGCTTCAGAAGAACCATTCTCCAGGTGCTCCTGGAGCCTTATCCTTCCTCCTGTCAGGTTGGGTAACTTTTGGGAATCTACCCATATGAGAGTAAGGCAGTGTATTTGTTAAATGTAGTAGAGTTGTGTAAATTCCACTTACCTGTAATAGATGTTCATAGAACACACTACCTTACTTGAAGTACCCTCCCACCATCCCCCTTTTTGTCAGGTGTGTACATTTGCTGTTGAGTTTAGTTCCGTAACCTTTTTTTTGGTATGTGTGTGTGGAGTTTGGTATGGAACAGTGGGTGTTCACAATGCTTGTGTTTCATCTGCTGTTCTTTTTGGACCCTAGAAAACTGAAAGAGTTCTGTCTGTGAGTGTGAAGGGCTGTCCTTCTCCTGCCAGGTGATTGGTTCTTCTCCCTCACAGGTAGGCACTAGGAGGAGTTCTGAGATTTGACAGACTGCTACTGGGAGGGTAGTAGGGCACTACTGCCCATATGCCAGTAAGGCAGTGTGTTCTATGAATATCCACTGTTACAGGTAAGTGGAACTTAACTGTACTATTCCCCCCTGGCTTTGTGTGGAAGTCTTCAGCATAGCTCTCATAACTCATGAACCATTACATTCAGTTAATAATGCCAGTCATTAGTTTCATTTTTCTTACTTGTCCAGAATATGTTTCAGAATGCAAATCCTGTTGTTCTGTTAGCTTTTTTTGACTTAGAGTAATATTTGCAGTGTGTCTGGTGTCTAATGACCCCATCAAACATCTTTTGTGATGCAAATCCTGTAGTTCTATAAACGTGTTAAGCAACTAGAAGTGAAACTGAGTTTTCCTGAAGTACAGTGTGCCTGCTAAGTATTGCAGGCTTTGCTTGATATACACACACACACACACACACACACACACACACACACACACACACACACACACACACACACACAAACCTACTATAATGATCCCCTAACTAACCCACCTACTGCAACCATTTGGGCAGATGCACACACACAAATACACACACCTACTCTAATGATCCCTTAACTGACCCACTTACTGCAACCACTTGGGCAGATGCACACACAGATATAGACACACCTGTTCTAATGATCCTCTAACCATCACCCCCCACTGCAACCAGCTGGGAAAACACATATACACAAATAACCACGCAAGCAGGAGTCACGAGATTAAGTTCTCTAATCTTACAGTATACGATGTTTCTTGTATCTCATGACCTAACTTCAACATATTCTATTTATTTGTTAGTATGAATTGCTCTCTGTATAATGCATTAATTAGATTCCTTAAGACGTTATTTGAATAGGGCTGTAGTACAAAGACTTGCAGCATCATCGTGAAATGTCTCCATGGCCATGGTAAATGCTAATAAGGCATTCTGGGGGAGAGGAATATGCTAACTAGCCATGTGCTCTTACCCATAACTGCCTGCAGTAAGGCTACCTAAGGACACTCGTGTTCACCCATTGCAATAGAGGTAAGTACCAGTGAGTTTATTGATTAAGCAGTGCTGAAGACATTTTAGAGATGGGTTGTGTGTGGGTGGGGGAGGCTTCAGGACAAACCCATGAGGAGCCCTAGATGACAGCAGGGAAATATGACTTGGAGTTACTTGAAAAGCAACAGGTCCAGCATCATGATGCAGTTTCTGTACAATAAGAAATGTGGAACTCTAATTTCTGGCACTATTGACTGACTGTAATCATGCATGATTTCAAGACCAGGCGAAACATAAATGGAGACATTGGGAATGTTCTGTTGATTCAGGGACAGTTATGTGGTATGTGAGTGGGAGAGTTAATGAGGGAAATTCTTGTCCCAAAGAGATGCATGGGGTGCTAGTGTTATCTACCACAGGAAAGTGTTGATTAGCTCTAGCGGTGATTCATAGACATGCAGATTAATACATAACAGGGTTTTTCCTTATTGTAGCTAATGTGTCTCTGAATTGCAAAATACTGCATTGTGTAAACAGACAATTTTTTTTACTGCACCTCTTAACACATCTGCTGGGGTTCTTTCCTCAGGACATTTTTTTAAGATCTCAAGTAAATTTTTGATTTTATTTTATAACTGTAGTGGGTATTACATTCAGAAACTGGGGTCTCATCTGCTCAGGTGAATGTAAAAGATCCTACAGCACCTATCAAAAAGAGTAGGGGTTCTTTATTTAAAAAAATGATGTACAATGCTATTTACAAACTTACATATTTACAAATTTATACGGTATACAAATTTTCATTCCTTTCCATTATTGTCATACAGTCATAAATATCTTGCTTTTCATTATTATGTTAAACCTTCATTATCTTATTTGAACCCCACTCCTTTTTCCACAACCACCATATAAATTTTCTTAAAATTACTGCTAGTCTCTGTTTATCATTAAACAGGATTTCATTTAGTCTTACATTTCAAATGGTCCACACAACATAAATAATTTTTTTATCTATTTTACTAACACGTTCCTTATTGTTTTGGCTATAATATCCATACATAATCATATCCATATTTAATTAATGATTAATTTACCTCCTTTACCTTTTCAAAGAAATTTCCTTTACACAGTTTTTCTCACAATTTTCTAACCCTTATACATTATAAGAAAACATGTTCTATAGTTTTTTCTTAAGCACAATATATACAAACTCTTTCCCTGATTTTTATATGGTATATTTCTCTTTACTGGGAATTTATTAATTACTAAACCCCATAAAAATCTAGACATTCTACTTGCTTATTACACCATGCTTTTCATACTTTTATAGCTTTAGCTTTTTCAGTCGCTAGCTCAGCTCAAGGGTTAATGTAATAATATTCTATCATTAAACAATAGCCAACGAATAGATGTAGATATATGAGGTTTACTCACAGTTGGCATGGTTTTATCATGGGGGCAAAGCCCAAGTGATTAAACAAAGCCAACTGTGGGTAAATCCACATATACCCACACCCGTAAGTCGGTTATCGAGATTATACAATGGCAGTATTTAAGAAAGAATTTGCTTACCTTTCTTTAAATAATGTCTTTGTATAACAGTGCTGTAGTTTTCCTCTTTGTTTCATGCTCTTCCACATTTGTTGATGTACTGCACATGCGTATGAGACTTACATTCCCACGCTTGCAGAGTACATCTGTGCTGTTCATTTGAAGCAATGGAGAAAAGAGGATCTCTTTTTTTTTTCTTTACTATAAAAATCAGAAAGCTCATAGTATAAGAGTCTGCTGAGAAGCGAAGAAAGTTTTACAGAATGTATCTGATTTTTCTTGTATTTGGTCTGCCGTACATACATACCTCTAAACCTGTTAGCTCAAGAAATGTGGACAAAGGCCCCAAAATAGGGACAGATTTTAAAAGTTGCTCTTATAAACTCAGAAAAGTGCTAGCATTGTCTGCAAGACAAATTGTAAATGTTGCTCTTATAAACTTATAACACTGCTAGAATAACAGGATTTTTGTTAGCATGCATTGTCTGAAGGACAGATGTAAATGTTTGTTAGAAAAATATGTATTAGTAATATACATGCTTAGTGCATCAAGGTTTAAAAGGGTTAATACATTTATTCTGTTCACACTGCATGAATCTGCACAGCTATTAGAAACTTAACAAGAAGCATTCTATTTTCTGCTAATGTCAGCAAATAACAAGAAGTGTTTCATTTCTACTAGTGTCATGAGACTTAACAAAGCGTTATTGATTTTCTGCTTATGCCATGAGAAAGTACACAGCTGTTAGAAGCTTTGATAAGGAACACAATGGATGCTTGAAACACATATATTAGAACTGCACAATTGAAGAATTGAAAGTTTGTGGTGGGCTAAAATAAGCCCCAAGGCCAGATTGTTTTTCTCAAATGTTTTGTAAATCAGCAGTTATTCTCAACTAGTCAGCAATTAGTCTAGTAACATTTTCTGTAGAACAATACAGAAAGCTGTGTCTAACTCCGTCAGCAATAGAAGTAACATTTCTGTGTGACATGGAAAGAACTGTATAAAAATGCCATACTAATTATTAATGTTCAGACTAACCATTCTGCCAGCATGCTTTGTCTCCTTGCTGCAAGTTAATAAAGGGTGCCTTGCTTGAACCTTATGTGAATTGGTCTTTGAAGTTTTTTCCTTTGACAGATTGGTCCTTCAGACCGGAACCCTCTCTTCACCTCGGATCAGATGGGCCAGGTGGTTGAAACCGTATGGGGAAGAAACCAAATCAGTTCTTCTTATTTAAAAAGCCCTCTGACTGAATTGTCGTTCAAAAGAGGCCAGCCACGGGGAAGAAACCAAATCAGTTCTTCTTATTTGAAAAGCCCTCTGACTGAATTGTCGTTCAAAAGAGGCCAGCCACTTTCTGATCTGCGACCGAAGGACTGGTCTCCGCGAATCAGGTGATCAATCACGTAGGCTCAGGTAAGGTGAATCTACTTTTTCCTGTTTTCTATTTTAGATCAGGGACTAGATTTGTATTGTTTTTCTCAGGACTGTATTTTTGCTTACAAGTCAGGGACAGAAAAGATTACTGTCTTGTCATAGATCAGGAGAAACAGAATAAGTAGGCAGTCATTCTGAAGAGACTATAACAAAATCTGTGGTACACCGTTAAAAATAAGAGAAGTTACGTAACGATAAAAGGATAGAACAAAATGGGTAATAATTGCACAAAAAGACCCCAAAATCCGCAGTTAACAGAAGATGCAAAATACATGCAGTCGCAGCGTGCCGACAATATTAAATATTATTCAAAATGGGTTAATAAATATGAATTTGACGGAAAATTAGAAAAATCCTCGCTTATTAAACTTGTCAAACAGCTCAAAACTGATTCCAAAGGTTGGGTAAAAAAGCAACGTAAATTAGGAATTCCTCAGGCACACAGGTGGATTGAGGAAGTAAACTGTAGGGAACAAAAGAACAAAAATTCAAAAACAATGTTTTTAGATAAGGAGGACAATAACTTAGTAATAGCATCAACACCTCCGCCTCCCTTACCGGAATATGAAGCAAGTGAACAGGTTAGTCCACCCCCATGATATCCTGTGGTCACTGAAGAAAGAGGCATTATGAAAATAAAACCATATATTACAGATCCCATTGGGACAAGGTCTCGAACAAGGGCAGGTAACTCAAATGAAGGCATCGAGTTATATCAAATGGTTAAGAATTCACGATCTATGAGTGAAGAAGAAATATGCCCACTAATAGAAGTACCCAACCCTCAGGCAGGTCAGGACAATCAGGACCCAACTGTTTTAGTGTATAGACCTTGGACTCTGGAAGATATCCGGAAAGCCACTGAGGGAATTCCCCATCCGAAAGTTAATTTTAGAAAATTCTCAGAAGATTGACAAGGAATGAGGCTGAGTTATAATGTAAACTGAGAAGAGGTAGAAAAAGTAGTTAGACAAATTGTGGGGCCAGATTGACGCATGATTAGTGGCAACTGGAATCCCTGTGACGCTGCACAAAGACCCCTCCCACATAGCAGAGCAGAATTAGACAACAGAGTAAAAGGTCTTACAGACCGCATCTCTGAAAAATGGAAGCCTAGGGCAGACTGGACTTGTATTAATCAATGCATCCAACAAGTAGGTGAAACTATTGACCGGTATTATGCCAGACTAATAGAATGTTTTAATAACCACTGTGGAATGCAGGTTCCTGAAGATCAAACATAAGATTCCCCATATGAACAGCAGTTAAAGAATGCATTTTTAAAGAGCAGTATTGCACCTATAAGCAGTTTTATTACAAAACACATGGTAGACCACCGTACAAGCAGGTTACAGTCATTACTTGAATATGCTAGGCATGCCGAAAGGCATTTTAATAGCAAAAAGAAAAAGAAAGCTCAAGTATTTTCTGTAGAAGATGGAGCAGAAGTTTATGTAGTACAGTCCGGGGAAAAAGGGCAAGAAAAATGCACAGGGAAACAAACAATCTGATCAACGATCAGAGGACTTTGAAGGGCGAAAGAAAAGGGGTGAATGTTTTAAATGCGTTAAAAAGGGACACTTGGCAAAGGATTGCAGGAAAAACAAGAAGGCAGCCACGGAAGACATGGAGGGTGAGGACTGACTATATGGTAGTCAGGAATTGCTAGAAGGTTATAGTGAAGAAAGGACAAATGAGAATGTGATAGAGGGAGTAGAGGATGTGACAGAAGAGATAGAGGAAGTGCAAGAAGTTAGTGACAATGAAGAAGATGAAATATTAGATCTAGCTTTATTGAGCTTGGAGCTGTATTTAGCAGACACGAAACCAGAAGTTACACTCTTGGTAGAAGGGTGGGAAGTCAAATTCTTGTGTGACTCAGGGGCATCACGAACCCCGATACATCCCTCCAAACTGCCAGAAAACGCGGAGTCACCTGATTACATACTGGTAAAAGCAGCTAATGGACAGCTGTATCGGGAGCCTATTTTTGTTGAGCCAACCTCACATGACAATTGAGCGATGCACGACTTTGAACCCTTGTACTCTGCTCTCAACCCCTGCAGACGGCACACCGCACCTCTGCCTGCAGGTAATTGAGCAAAAAACACTACCTAGAAAAGATCTCACGGATGTCCCCTTGGATGATGCCGAGGTGACATACTACATGGATGGTTCATGCAAAAGGGGTCCCGCAGGACAGAACCTAGTAGGATATGCAGTAGTTTCTGACACTGAGATTATAGAAGCAAAACCTTTACCACACAACTTATCTGCACAGGCAGCAGAATTGATTGCCTTGACACGGGCATGTATCTTTGCAAAGGGTAAATGTGTAAACATTTTTACTGACAGCCAGTATGCTTTTTTTACTGTACATGTTTTTGCACAACAGTGGAAAAACCGAGGAATGATCACATTTACTGGCAAACCTATAAATCATGCACAGTTTATTTTAGATTTTTTATAATCTATTCAATTACCTCAAAAAGTAGCCATTTGTAAATGCACAGCTCACACCAAGCAACAAGATAGGATTTCAAAAGGTAATGTGAGAGCTGATACAGCTGCAAAACAAGCAGCTACAGAAGTATTTCTTTTAAATGAGGAACTACAACCCTCTGAGATTTTAGACTTAGAAATGTTAAAAACAATGCAGACACTCACTATGCAAGCTGAAAAACAAAGATGGGTAAAATGAGGAGCAATTCTCGAAAAGGGGCTGTACATCTCTAAAGAAGGGAAACCGATACTACCATCTAATTTGTTTAGATATGCAGCTTTGTTGAGCCATGGGCAGTGCTATGTCTCAACAGGGGGGATGGTACAGCTGGTGAACCAGGTGTTCACAATGTACGGATTTACAAACTACTCTAAACAATTTTGTTTGACGTGTCAAATTTGCAACAGACATCATGCACAAGGGGCGTTAAAGCCCAAGCAAGGGAGTTTCCCTACACCACCATATCTGTTTCACACTATCTGTATGGATTTCATAGAACTGAACAAATGTGAAAATAAGAAGTATTGTCTTGTCATTGTAGATATGTTTTCCAGATGGGTGGAAGCCTTTCCAACCAAAAATCCAGATGCAGCCACGGTAGCAAAAGTACTTGTTAAAGAAATCATCCCTAAATTCGGCATTCTGGAAAGGATCTACAGTGACAATGGTACACACTTTGTAAACCAAACCATACAGCAGTTAAGTAAGCATTTTGGTATTTCTTTAAAAAATCAATGTGCATGCCATCCACAATCTGCAGGGCTAGTTGAAAGGCATAATGGTATATTAAAAAACAAATTGAGAAAATTAATAGCTGAGACAGGAAATAATTGGCTGTATTGTTTGCCCCTGGCGCTGTTGAGCATGAGAACTGTTCTGACTGCAAAAGGATTGACTCCTTTTGAAAAACTATTTGGAAGGGCTTATTATACGCCCCAATGGAAACTTCTCATGTCCTCAGACCAGGAAGCTGATTTTACACTAGCTGAATATATGAAGAAAGTCATGAATTCTAAACATCTGTTGCAGTCAACTTCTGTTTCAGATAGAAAGCAAACCGAGACATCAGAGGTGGCAGTGACACCCGGGGACTGGGTGTGGATAAAAGTTGTAAAGAAGAAGAATTGGTCGTCACCAAGGTGGGGACGGTCCATACCAGCTACTTCTTTCGACACCCACTGCAGTCAAGATAGCAGAGTGAGCTTCGTGGATCCACCTGATGCACTGCAAACTAGTTAAAAACTTTGAAATGGGCAAAAATCTTACCTCTCCGTCGGGGCCCTCAGCACAAAGTCTGGCTACAAAGGGGGGTCAGATAATAGGACTCATCCATCTCAACCCAGTGAAGAAACCATTGGTGCTGAAGGTCCTATTAGGGCAGAGAGTAAGAACATGTCTGAAATAAAGATGACAGGATTCAGTAAGATCCAGATGTACCTATTAGGAAGAGTCGGAGAAAACAGGAATGCAGAACAACCGTTTCCTCAGAAGTATGGCATAATCATCCTGTTGACTGTACTAGTGACAATAATCTTTTTGTTGTGGCCATTCCTTTTCCCAGCCACACAAACTGAACTGAATAATTGTGGAGAGTTGCACATAGAGTGGCACCCAAACTTCAACACTTACCAGGCAATCAAATATTTGTATGCTGAGACCTTCAGTGTTTGAATTGCTGGATTTGCACAGCTTTGCCAACAGCATATGGGGGGTTATTGTTAACTTCAGTCCCCCTAGGAGCCAACAAGACCTGGGAAAACTTAGTCTATGATACATCACTTGTCACATCACAAGATAAAGTAGCATTGCACTTGTCTGTTCGACAGAAGGGGACTGTGTGTTTTTACAAAAATGATACAGTTCAGGTGGGTTGGAGCAATTGCAATATGACTGGTCCTTATAGATGCTACAATAAAACTGACAACACAGTTTCCTATTGCAACACAAGCTATGATTCATTTTTTGAACTGATGCATAGGACAACTGATGAAGTAAAACATAATACTGACCTCTATAAACAACTGATTATAGTTGACAAAAAATGTTTCATCCAGAGCCAGGACATAGTAAAGTTACTACCAAAGTAGAAGATTGCTACTTTGTATATGGTAGGAAAGCATATAAGTGGTTACCTGAGAATTGGTCCGGCAGTTGTTATTTGGGGTTCCTGGTTCCGGCCATACGACACACAGCAGTTTTACCTCAGGGGAAAATTCAGAATGTTCAACGAGAAATCAAGAAGCCTGTCAACCTAGTGGGGCAAATCAATGCGGGCTGGAAAAACCATCATGCTGTGAGACTAGGAAAAAATGGACTGTCACATATGGACTTGGGTGATACCATCATCTTGTGGGCAGGTGTACTGCCAGCATATGGAGCAACAAAATCAATCTGGGAAATGAGAAAACTGTCTAAACTTCTCGAAATAATGAGCAATGCAACCTTTTCTGCCCTAGAATTGGTGACTGATGAACTGACTGCCATGAGAACTGTAGTGCTTTAAAACTGCATGGCTCTTGACTTCACCCTAGCGGTGAGAGGAGGTACTTGCGCTTTAATCCAGGAGGAGTGCTGTTCATATATTCCTGACCACAAACACGAGATAAACAATCACCTTGAGGTAATTCAGCAGGTGTCGGCTATGACCAAGCCAGGACCAAATCCATTGACAGACTTTTTCCAGAGATTGTTTTTTGGGGGGGGGCAGTATCCTAATGAACATCCTAATTGCCATCTGTGTAGGAATGATCCTGCTGGTGGTATGTGTGTGCTGCTGCATCACCTGCATGAAAAGACTGATTAAAGACTTTATAGACATGTTAGTTTCAGAAACCTAATACCAAGGTGCTGAACTTGAAGAATTGTTGAAAAATTGAAAATGCTTTCATACGTTTAAACTGAATGACTCTCTTAACTGCAAATCCTGAGTAGGAAAAGGTTAGGGGAAGAAAAAAAACTGTTTATGCTTATTTTGAAAGTAGAATAAAAGTATTAAAAGGGGGGAAATGTTAGAAAAATATGTATTAGTAATATGTATGCTTAGTGCATCGAGGTTTAAAAGGATTAATACATTTATTCTGTTCACACTGCATGAATCTGCACAGCTATTAGAAACTTAACACGAAGCATTCTATTTTCTGCTAATGTCAGCAAATAACAAGAAGTGTTTCATTTCTACTAGTGTTATGAGACTTAAGAAAGAGTTATTGATTTTCTGCTTATACCATGAGAAAGTACACAGCTGTTAGAAACTTTGATAAGGAACACAATGGATGCTTGAAAGTATAAACCATAGCCAGCATTACTTGTACCTAAGCTAGAAATGTACCTTGAATCTAGGCAAAATGTAACACATATATTAGAACTGCACAATTGAAGAATTGAAAGTTTGTGGTGGGCTAAAATAAGCCCCAAGGCCAGGTTGTTTTTCTCAAATGTTTTGTAAATCAGCAGTTATTCTCAACTAGTCAGCAATTAGTCTAGTAACATTTTCTGTAGAACAATACAGAAAGCTGTGTCTAACTACGTCAGCAATAGAAGTAACATTTCTGTGTGACATGGGAAGAACTGTATAAAAATGCCATACTAATTATTAATGTTCAGACAAACCATTCTGCCAGCATGCTTTGTCTCCTTGCTGCAAGTTAATAAAGGGTGCCTTGCTTGAACCTTACGTGAATTGGTCTTTGAAGTTTTTTTCCTTTGACAATGTTGCTCTTAAGAAAGCTTTTAGAGTAACAGGATTTGTGTTAGTGTGCATTGTCAGAAGAATATGAAGTCTGAAACTCAAATGAATGTCATTATTTAGTGATTTCACTCCTCAGTGATTTGTCAGAAAAACACAATTTAATGAGGAACAGATGAAAAATATGAGGGAAAACTCTGGACATTTTGTAAAATTCTGGACATTTGAGTGGTATGCCTCCGTAACATATATGAATAGAAAAAAATCTGGTCACTCAATGGTAATTTAGTAGCGGGAGTTTTTTTCTATTGGTATATGCTTAATTTACAATGTGCATGTTGGTTGGTCTGTCCAGTGTGCTTGTTTTTAAATAATAATGACCCATCATTGTGTAGTGATATTTTTAAACCACACTTTCCTCTGATTTTCTATTTTATCAATTTTTATTTTCTAAAAAATAATTTTTTCTTGACAATATCTTATTACTTCATTTAAACATGTTTTTCCTATTTTGAAATTTTTAACATATCCCAGTGCCTCTTATATTTGTACTTTAGTAAATATGAATAATAATTTCTGACATCCTTCTCACTTTAATGTATATGTGTTATCTTCTATAATACTTTTCATTTTACTTTCCATTCTCTTCTGAATTATTTTCATAAAAATCTTGTATATATATATATATATATATATATATATATATATATATATATATATATATATATATATATATCTGTATTGTTCAATACTATAGGTCTCCAATTTTCAAATTAATTTTATTCCTTTTTCCATACACATTTAAGTATATCACTGCATATCTCTGTATACATAAAACCTTCATTTACCACTCATTCATATCTTTTAAGTATTTTTTCTGCTGGTCCGTAAAATTCTTATAAAGTTGGTATCTTATTCCAACTGATCCTGAAACTGACTGTAAATTAACTTGATTTAAGTACCTTATCTAATTCATATTATAAGGAAATTTAATTTTCCAATTCCTTATTTTCTTGTTCTGTCAATTTTTGAATATGCCATTCTTTTTCTGTACTTGTTTCTATCTTGAAACATTTTGTTTACATAATTTATTGTGATATTCATAATTGTGTTCCTGAGATTTTCTTATATCTCCTCTTATCATCTTTCATTTTCCTCATTGTACTAGTATTCTATTTAACTATGCTACTCAAATAAGCTGATACCTCTTCTTTTTCACCCTTTAAATAATATATTTGCTTAATAATAACTCTTCATTTTTGATTGATTCTTTTCATAAATTCTCCACTGTATCACATAACATTCTCTTTTATTCATTTCCAGATCCTTTAAAACATCCATACACACTGTTTTATACTTTATTTTTCCATTTATCTTACATGAATGTCATTCTAAAAAAAAAAAAAAAAAACATGTTTATTATTTTTCTTTCAAAGCTAGTCACCACCCAGACCAGTTTTATGGCACACCGTAGAGGAAATGTGATCTTTTCATTAATACATACTTATTTTTTTCTATTTCCATCCATTTTTTCCCATTCTGATATACTCCTTATTTTCTTATATTTCTATACACATGGCTGAGTGATCTGACAAGCCTGTTACAAGTGTCTCTTCATTAGCCATATTTAAACCTTGTGGTATAATAAAGTAATCTATTTCTGACTTATGCATACTTTGACTGTATGTCCACAAATTATTTATTCCAAATCTTTAAGTTGCCACATTGTATAACTTCAAAAATGTTCTTAATATCATTTCCTCTCCTCTTTTCTCCTCTCAAATCACAATTAAAATCTCCCATTAATATTATATTCATAATAATTATTACATAATCCAAACTTTTGTGAATTACGTTTTTCCTTTCTTTACTTTGAACATAGGCATGCAATGCTGTAATTCTATATACCTGATTATACCATCAGATATCTACAGTAGTTTATCTTCCCATCATTGCCAGTGTTATGTTTAATGTTTACACTGACTTTCTACAAAGTACAACTATGTTTGAACATGATTCCTTTCCTAGGTTCAATATTCTGTCTCCTCCCTAAAGTCTGTTTGTAGTCTTTCTTCTTGTGTCACTAATCTTACATCTTCCAATATCATTAAATCAACATCACACTTACTACTCCAATTTAGAATGCTTGTTCTTCTACTTATATTTTTGATGCTATTTACATTTACTGAAAGAACTCTAAAGTTGTCATTGTGTCTGTGCTGTTGTTTACCAGCAAATGTGTACATCAGAATATTTATCTCATTTGTGTTATCCATTTCCTTTCTTATTCTCTTTTAAATTTAACCCTTTAAAACATTATTTTTCTGTCTCTTACTCTTTTGCCAATATAATTATTTTCTACCTTTCACTATTTTTCATTTTATATATTCCTCTTCACTTATTTCAGAACCTTCATCTATATTATCTTCTGTTCCATTTGTCTCTTTATACCTATCTTTATTTTCACCCTGATCTTGCTTCCCTGCTTCCTCTGTATCGTTTATTGGGACTGTTTCTTCTCTTCGTATACTGCCCTCATTTTTGTTTTCTTCTTCTTTATCCCTTTTCTCTAAAATAGCATCTATCCATAAATGCCCAATTTTGTTATATTTATAATATTTCAAGTCACACTTTTTCGCATATGACCTGTTTCCCCACAAATATAACATTTCCTCTTTTCACAGTTATTTATCAAATGATCATCTTTTCCACAGGAAAAAAAAAACAAGTTTTCAGTTGTCCCCAATATTTTACAACACCTCTGTTACCCAGTACATTTATCATACTAGGGATATGTCAATTTTTTCTTTCTCCATTTTCAGTGCAATATGACACTGCCATCCCCAGCCCATAATTCTCTGTTATCATATACTTTGCTAATGTCCATAACTTCTTAACAATGTTTGCTTAAATGTCTCTTTAAGGTCTCTTTTTCAACTTCGGTTTGAAATTGAACATGTATTTTCTTTTTTGTTTCTCTGTAAATTACTTTAACTACATAAGACTTCTATGGATTACAGTTCTTTTTCTTCTCATACTCCCCTAAAACACTTTCCAGAATAGCACCAGTCTCAAAAATAATATCACAAAATGTCTCTTTATGAATAAGAATAAAAGCTCTTACCTTCTGAGCCTTCACTCCCAATGGGACCATTAAATTATCCCAAATGTCATACCTGTCCATTTTTTTCTTCTTGGTTCTGAATTCTTACCATACATTTATTTTGATTGTTGACATTTCCCTTCCTCTGTTCATATCTCATTTCCCCCTGCAATTTCTTTAACAATCTTGCCATATGATTTCTTTGTCTGGTGATCTTCTTTCAAAATAGCTTCCAATTCCTTTCACTGAATTTTGTCCATAATTTCAGCCCATGAAACATCTTTTCCACTCACTGGCTCACTCTGCTGCAACAGTTCACCAAAAACATCATCCCACAACCCTCCCGACTGGAGGGTTGTAATAACACATCCGTCATTGTTTTGAACATTTGATTACAATGAAACAAATTCTGCTGAAACAGCTCCACAGAATCTTGTAGAGCTAAAAGCACTGCATTGACATTCGCTACTGTGCTATCTGCCACCTTGAATCTCCTTCAGAGCTGTTCTCCCAGCCGCCACTGCACTAGGAATGGAACACTTGGAAGTGTTATTTTGTGGTGCACTAAGTAGTTCTTCTACATTGAATAGTATAACAACAAACGGAAGTCTAACCACAGTTGGAAGATAACAGTTCAAATAATTCACTTACAAAGTCTCCAAAGTAAAAGTAGAAGAAGATTTATTCCATGGACAAACAAATGAGTGCTTTCCCGTAGTGAAACCTACGCTTCTTCAGATATTAAAAACATACAAAACTCTCCCTTTTTTATGCTAGATGTGGCGGGAAGAGTAACTTCAATTGACAATCAATTATCTAATCAACTAGTTTATCAAGCTGTGAGAAACTCACTGACAGTTAAGATAGCTGGATCATCAAGCTCCTAAATAAAAAACGCACATTAAGTATAAATATAAATACACACAGTCATCACCTTAAACTGTTGCTCTTAGCCATGACTGATCGATCTATTTAGGCAGTGTTTTTTCAAAACATACATGCATTGCACTGCGAATCACTTAATTCTATTCTAAGAATTAATATAATAATATTAAAACCTCATGCATAGTAGCTGTCAAGTACATAAAGTACAGCATAGACAAACTGAAGCTAGCAGCCAGTGGTGAAGCGTTGTCATGCAATGAATGGTGGTTGTCAAGTGCATGAGGCGCGTTGCAAACAAATTAAAACTAAACGACTTGACATAGCGTTGTTATACGACAAAACTTCACTCATTGAACTCTCTCTTCCATAAGGCAATGTGTGCTAGCCCAAATAAAGTGCAATATAAACAAACTAAAAAGGCAGTCAGTAACATAGCGTTATCATGCAATAAACAGTAGTCATTAGGTGCAGGAAACGCTTTACGAACAAATTGAAACTAACAGTTTTAGCATAGCGTTATTATACAACAAAAATCATTCATTGAATACATCTCTCTTATTCATAAGGCAATATATATACTAGCCAGAATAGAGTAAGAAATTATTAAGTGTGCTATTTTTAGCAATTTCATGAATGTTAATTCTACAATCTCATTGCTCAAATAAGAATCTAATATATAAATGTAGATATATATAGCACACAAGATGTTACAAGTGTGATGCGTATCAATAGATGCGCCGCATGTCAGTTGGTTGCCTAAAAATTTTTTTCTGTTGTTGTACCATATCAACTAATATGAATATAAGGATGACATAGACCTCTATGAGACATATTTATCCACATAAACAGATGCCCATGTATATGGGTATTATAAAAAATCTATAGCTTCATTAAAAATCTACATTTTCATTGAGATATTATGTATGTGCTGCCTAAAGACGCAGCCATACAAATCTATAAAACACTCTTAAAAAACTATAACAATATTCTTTGGAAATAAATGAACAATGAAATTGCAAGCTTAATCTGGCATAAAAAAATCATAATGAACGTCCTAAAGGCTATGTGCAGTGAAACCAAATATGACATATCAATGTGCGCCATATGTGTGGAAATCATGAACCTATATCATAGCTAATGTTAACAAATACACAATACTGCTGTGAAAAACCTGAATGTGTATGTTTGAACTTAAAATACCAATATATAGACCCCTGAATACATAAAAATTATTGTTCAGAAGTCCCAATTGTCATTATGTAAATCATGAAGTTGACAGAATATCTGTAAAATATCTGTAAAATAATAAACAACTATATGTAATAATATGAAACTCATTGCTGTCAACAATGTTAACCATTATATAAGTAGTACTGAATCATAAGGATCTATATTAGACATATTCCAGTTGCATTATGTAAATGTGTTCAGGTAAATCATTACATTAGCAACATTTGTGTCAAAAGATGTATGTGACACTCCAATGGGCTTCCCTAGAAAGCACAGAAAGGTAAAGATATTCTTAATATATGTGCTTAGGTGCATTCAAGTATAGGCTTGATAGAAATGAAGTTATTCAGACCTGGGTATAAATGTGCCCCTAGTTTCAGTATCCAATTTAATTCAGCCTTAGCCAACCTGTTTACTTCATCACCACCTCTCATGTTTAAAGCTACTATTTCTAACACTCGAAACTGAAACGAAGAATGTGTAGGATACTCTATCATGTGTTTGGCCAGGGCATTGTTCTCATTGCCCTTTCTGATGTCATACAGGTGATTGTAAATCCTGTCACTAAGTTTTCTTTTTGTTAGACCTACATAAAACGCTTCACAACCTAAGCAGTGGGCAAGATATATTATGTTCTTTGTGTCACAAGTAGCAATAAATCTAGGAGAGAACCTATAATTCATATGGGGATGAACATATTCCTGAATAGAAGTAATGTATCTACATCTGTTGCAATTATTGCATGGATAAGTTCCTAGATTAGTCCTATCGGTAGCAATGATATTTATACCAGATAATGGGTCTTTACATAGAATCCTTTTTAAGTTACTACAATTTCTATATAAAAATCTGGGTCTTTCCCCTACCAATTCTCTACTTACACCATCCATGGTTAGGACATTCCAGTTTCGAGAGACCACCCCTTGAATGCTCTTAACATCACTCGTATATTTAATTGCATATCTAAGTAATTCACACGGTTTTTATGTGTTAAAGTGTGTTTTACATTTATGGTGATGATTGACCTTGGGAGTAGCAGGTAATCCAGAGTCCAATACCATGGACCTGATGTCCTTAACCATATTTAAGTTATATCCTCTGTCTTTAAATAAAGATTCCATCAGATCAGCCTCTGCTGATAATAGATGCTGTTCTTTGCAGAGTTTCTTTATTCTCATAAATTGGCTTTTAATAATGCCAGAGAATATATATCGGGGATGCATACTATCATACTTGAGTATTGTATTTTTCCAGACTGATTTCCTATATAGGGAAGAAGTAAATCGTTCATTGTCACTAATTTTGAGTAACACATCTAAGAATGGAATGGATGTTGCAGAACTTTCCTGTGTAAATGAAAGAAATGAAGTAGTGGATTCTATGTCTGACCAGAATACATTAAACTCTGTTTGTGTGCCTTCCCAAATAGCTAGGACATCGTCTACAAAACGTTTATACAACTTCACCCTACTAAACATGGGATGTGTAAATACATGATTTATCTCCCAATCTAAAACCACTAGGTTGGCGTAAGAGTTAGCACAGGGTGTGCCCATGGCAACACCCCACTTCTGCAGGTAACATTTCTCACCAAACACAAAGACGTTGTTGTTCAACACCAAATCTAACAGTTGACAAATCAAAATGTTTCTGTCATTACTATATGATGATTCACTGGTGAGTATCTCATGAACAGCCTGTATACCTGCATCATTTGGTATGCAGGTAAATAGATTTTTAACGTCTAAAGTAATAAGAAGATATTCATGTTGCTCAATATTGAGTGTTATATTATCCAGATAATTTAGCAACTGATAAGTGTCTCTCAATATAGATGGAAATAACTCAACAATAGGTTTTAACAAATGTTCAATAAAGGTGGAGATGTTATAGGTAGCCCAATCCTCCCCCGATACAATCGGTCTCATTGGTATAGGGGCTATATTCTTGTGGATCTTGGGCAAACCCTTAATAATGGGTAGGACTAGATTTTCAACGTGAAAAACTCATGAATCTCTTTACTGATCTGTCTACACATAACCAAATCATATAAGGTGTCATGAATGTTACGAATGATTTGATTGACCTCATTAATATGGATTTCTTTATATGTATCTTGATCAGTAAGCATGGATAGCATAGTTGCTGTATATTCAGAAGTATTCATTACTACTACCCCACCGCCTTTATCGGTAGGTTTTACAATTATATCTTTCCTGTGTTTAAGATCATTGAGTGACTTATTTTCAAGTGAAGTTAAATTATAATATGTTGCCTTGTTTGCTTTGTTAGAGAAGAGGGTGTAAAAATCTGTTTTACAAAGCTTCAAGAAACACTCTGTGTGGCCAGGCATATTGGGTATGAAGTTACTCTTACGTTTAAACTGGAGTGGCTAACTGTCATTAGTATTGACTTGGTGTTGATCATTAAATAATAATTTTAAAGAAAGCCTACAACATAAAAGTCTTAGATCAATGAGCGTTTCACTCAAAACGCCCAGGCAAGCTGGAATAAAATTAAGACCTTTATTTAAAAGGTTAACTTCTGTATGGTCCAGAACAACATCAGAAAAATTATAGACCAGGTCAGTCAATGCCTTGTTCTCCTTATCTGTCCGAACCTTTCCCCTGAGGGTTTTCTTTTTCTTGGGCCTCTGCTGTTCGATCGCCCCCTGTTTTGAAAGTTCTGCTTGACCGGGTAAGGTAAAAAACGGGCATTGTGATTGGTTGAAGCCTTGGGTATGGCCCCAAGCACAGAAGCAACATGCTTATCTAAAAGTGCTAATTGGTTAGGTGGAGGGGTATCAACACCCATGGAGTCAGCAAGGTTGCCAATGTCAGTTTGTGTTGCTGACACAGGTTCTCTATTTTCCAACGAATTGGGAGTGGATAAAGATGGAACATCTCGTGAGGATGAAATCAGTGTGGAGGTGTTTGTTGCACTCTTTGATGCCAAGTGACCGGCTGAGGAAGCTGTTTCATTATTAACATCAGTATTGTGTGATCTAGGCCAAACAAAGATCTGGCCACATTGAAAGTCATTATGATCTCTCATTAACTTCTTTTGCTTGATCTGTTTAAGTCTAATTCTGAAAGCATTGACTTGCGTGCAAATGTTGTTCAGTTTATTTATGCAAAAATCCGAATTAAAGCGCTCAATTAACTCTTTGTAGGTTGCATCAGCCTTGTTTCGTAGCTCAGTTTCTGATGGCTGAAAATACTGTATAAGTAGCTTCATATATCTGAAGCCTAGATCAATATTCAAGTCCTGCCACTGTTTTAACAAGGTCGGGTGGCTATCCCCATAGGAGGGCATGCAAAAAACACGCATCCCCCTTGGTACCACTCTGAAGTGTAGACAGGCTTCTAAGTGTAGCCTTTGCCACACAAGACGTTGCAATCTATATAAATCGTCTTCAAATGATTTACTTAGAGTATAAAATTCACTTAGATTCTCACCATTGCTGGAGGTTCTAACAGCTTCGTTAGTATTTGCAAAGTCCAGAGTCAATAAAGGGTTCCCATCATGGTGTATAATGTCATCCCATAAACTGGTGGTGTCCCTCGTCTCCGGTCGATAGCATAATTCGATATCTACTGTCTCCATCATGGGCTTGGAGCTGTGACAAAATAATAGATGAAAGCCAAGAAAACAGGAAACAGCTCCAACGCTGAATGGACTCCCGTCACAAAACCAGCAGTGAATAGTATAACAACAAACGGAAGTCTAACCACAGTTGGAAGATAACAGTTCAAATAATTCACTTACAAAGTCTCCAAAGTAAAAGTAGAAGAAGATTTATTCCATGGACAAACAAATGAGCGCTTTCGCGTAGTGAAACCTACGCTTCTTCAGATATTAAAAACATACAAAACTCTCCCTTTTTTATACTAGATGTGGCGGGAAGAGTAACTTTAATTGGCAATCAGTTATCTAATCAACTAGTTTATCAAGCTGTGAGAAACTCACTGACAGTTAAGATAGCTGGATCATCAAGCTCCTAAATAAAAAACGCACATTAAGTATAAATATAAATACACACAGTCATCACATTAAACTGTTGCTCTTAGCCATGACTGATCGATCTATTTAGGCAGTGTTTTTTCAAAACATACATGCATTGCACTGCGAATCACTTAATTCTATTCTAAGAATTAATATAATAATATTAAAACCTCATGCATAGTAGCTGTCAAGTACATAAAGTACAGCATAGACAAACTGAAGCTAGCAGCCAATGGTGAAGCATTGTCATGCAATGAATGGTGGTTGTCAAGTGCATGAGGCGCGTTGCAAACAAATTAAAACTAAACAACTTGACATAGCGTTGTTATACGACAAAACTTCACTCGTTGAACTCTCTCTTCCATAAGGCAATGTGTGCTAGCCTAAATAAAGTGCAATATAAACGAACTAAAAAGGCAGTCAGTAACATAGCATTATCATGCAATAAACAGTAGTCATTAGGTGCAGGAAACGCTTTACGAACAAATTGAAACTAACAGTTTTAGCATAGCGTTATTATACAACAAAAATCATTCATTGAATACATCTCTCTTATTCATAAGACAATATATATACTAGCCTGAATAGAGTAAGAAATTATTAAGTGTGCTATTTTTAGCAATTTCATGAATGTTAATTCTACAATCTCATTGCTCAAATAAGAATCTAATATATAAATGTAGATATATATAGCACGCAAGATGTTACAAGCGTGATGCGTATCAATAGATGCGCCGCATGTCAGTTGTTTGCTTAAAAATTTTTTTCTGTTGTTGTACCATATCAACTAATATGAATATAAGGATGACATAGACCTCTACGAGACATATTTATCCACATAAACAGATGCCCATGTATATGGGTATTATAAAAAATCTATAGCTTCATTAAAAATCTACAGCTTCATTGAGATATTATGTATGTGCTGCCTAAAGACGCAGCCATACAAATCTATAAAACACTCTTAAAAACTATAACAATATTCTTTGGAAATAAATGAACAACGAAATTGCAAGCTTAATCTGACATAAAAAAATCATAATGAACGTCCTAAAGGCTATGTGCAGTGAAACCAAATATGACATATCAATGTGCGCCATATGTGTGGAAATCATGAACCTATATCATAGCTAATGTTAACAAATACACAATACTGCTGTGAAAAACCTGAATGTGTATGTTTGAACTTAAAAATACCAATATATAGACCCCTGAATACATACAAATTATTGTTCAGAAGTCCCAATTGTCATTATGTAAATCATGAAGTTGACAGAATATCTGTAAAATATCTGTAAAATAATAAACAACTATATGTAATAATATGAAACTTATTGCTGTCAACAATGTTAACCATTATATAAGTAGTACTGAATCATAAGGATCTATATTAGACATATTCCAGTTGCATTATGTAAATGTGTTCAGGTAAATCATTACATTAGCAACATTTGTGTCAAAAGATGTATGTGACACTCCAATGGGCTTCCCTAGAAAGCACAGAAAGGTAAAGATATTCTTAATATATGTGCTTAGGTGCATTCAAGTATAGGCTTGATAGAAATGAAGTTATTCAGACCTGGGTATAAATGTGCCCCTAGTTTCAGTATCCAATTTAATTCAGCCTTAGCCAACCTGTTTACTTCATCACCACCTCTCATGTTTAAAGCTACTATTTCTAACACTCGAAACTGAAACGAAGAATGTGTAGGATACTCTATCATGTGTTTGGCCAGGGCATTGTTCTCATTGCCCTTTCTGATGTCATACAGGTGATTGTAAATCCTGTCACTAAGTTTTCTTTTTGTTAGACCTACATAAAACGCTTCACAACCTAAGCAGTGGGCAAGATATATTACGTTCTTTGTGTCACAAGTAGCAATAAATCTAGGAGAGAACCTATAATTCATATGGGGATGAACATATTCCTGAATAGAAGTAATGTATCTACATCTGTTGCAATTATTGCATGGATAAGTTCCTAGATTAGTCCTATCGGTAGCAATGATATTTATGCCAGATAATGGGTCTTTACATAGAATCCTTTTTAAGTTACTACAATTTCTATATAAAAATCTGGGTCTTTCCCCTACCAATTCTCTAGTTACACCATCCATGGTTAGGACATTCCAGTTTCGAGAGACCACCCCTTGAATGCTCTTAACATCACTCATATATTTAATTGCATATCTAAGTAATTCACACGGTTTTTATGTGTTAAAGTGTGTTTTACATTTATGGTGATGATTGACCTTGGGAGTAGCAGGTAATCCAGAGTCCAATACCATGGACCTGATGTCCTTAACCATATTCAAGTTATATCCTCTGTCTTTAAATAAAGATTCCATCAGATCAGCCTCTGCTGATAATAGATGCTGTTCTTTGCAGAGTTTCTTTATTCTCATAAATTGGCTTTTAATAATGCCAGAGAATATATATCGGGGATGCATACTATTATACTTGAGTATTGTATTTTTCCAGACTGATTTCCTATATAGGGAAGAAGTAACTCGTCCATTGTCACTGATTTTGAGTAACACATCTAAGAATGGAATGGATGTTGCAGAACTTTCCTGTGTAAATGAAAGAAATGAAGTAGTGGATTCTATGTCTGACCAGAATACATTAAACTCTGTTTGTGTGCCTTCCCAAATAACTAGGACATCGTCTACAAAACGTTTATACAACTTCACCCTACTAAACATGGGATGTGTAAATACATGATTTATCTCCCAATCTAAAACCACTAGGTTGGCGTAAGAGTTAGCGCAGGGTGTGCCCATGGCAACACCCCACTTCTGCAGGTAACATTTCTCACCAAAAACAAAGACGTTGTTGTTCAACACCAAATCTAACAGTTGACAAATCAAAATGTTTCTGTCATTACTATATGATGATTCACTGGTGAGTATCTCATGAACAGCCTGTATACCTGCATCATTTGGTATGCAGGTAAATAGATTTTTAACGTCTAAAGTAATAAGAAGATATTCATGTTGCTCAATATTGAGTGTTATATTATCCAGATAATTTAGCAACTGATAAGTGTCTCTCAATATAGATGGAAATAACTCAACAATAGGTTTTAACAAATGTTCAATAAAGGTGGAGATGTTATAGGTAGCCCAATCCTCCCCCGATACAATCGGTCTCATTGGTATAGGGGCTATATTCTTGTGGATCTTGGGCAAACCCTTAATAATGGGTAGGACTGGATTTTCAACATGAAAAAACTCATGAATCTCTTTACTGATCTGTCTACACATAACCAAATCATATAAGGTGTCATGAATGTTACGAATTATTTGATTGACCTCATTAATATGGATTTCTTTATATGTATCTTGATCAGTAAGCATGGATAGCATAGTTGCTGTATATTCAGAAGTATTCATTACTACTACCCCACCGCCTTTATGGGCAGGTTTTACAATTATATCTTTCCTGTGTTTAAGATCATTGAGTGACTTATTTTCAAGTGAAGTTAAATTATAATATGTTGCCTTGTTTGCTTTGTTAGAGAAGAGGGTGTAAAAATCTGTTTCACAAAGCTTCAAGAAACACTCTATGTGGCCAGGCATATTGGGTATGAAGTTACTCTTACATTTAAACTGGAGTGGCTTACTGTCATTAGTATTGACTTGGTGTTGATCATTAAATAATAATTTTAAAGAAAGCCTAATACAAAAAAGTCTTAGATGAATGAGCGTTTCACTCAAAACACCCAGGCAAGCTGGAATAAAATTAAGACCTTTATTTAAAAGGTTAACTTCTGTATGGTCCAGAACAACGTCAGAAAAATTATAGACCAGGTCAGTCAATGCCTTGTTCTCCTTATCTGTCCGAACCTTTCCCCTGAGGGTTTTCTTTTTCTTGGGCCAATGCTGTTCGATCGCCCCCTGTTTTGAAAATTCTGCTTGACCGGGTAAGGTAAAAAACAGGCATTGTCATTGGTTGAAGCCTTGGGTATGGCCCCAAGCACAGAAGCAACATGCTTATCTAAAAGTGCTAATTGGTTAGGTGGAGGGGTATCAACACCCATGTAGTCAGCAAGGTTGCCAATGTCAGTTTGTGTTGCTGACACAGGTTCTCTATTTTCCAACGAATTGGGAGTGGATAAAGATGGAACATCTCGTGAGGATGAAATCAATGTGGAGGTGTTTGTTGCACTCTTCGATGCCAAGTGACCGGCTGAGGAAGCTGTTTCATTATTAACATCAGTATTGTGAGATCTAGGCCAAACAAAGATCTGGCCACATTGAAAGTCATTATGATCTCTCATTAACTTCTTTTGCTTGATCTGTTTAAGTCTAATGCTGAAAGCATTGACTTGCGTGCAAATGTTGTTCAGTTTATTTATGCAAAAATCCGAATTAAAGCACTCAATTAACTCTTTGTAGGTTGCATCAGCCTTGTTTCGTAGCTCAGTTTCTGATGGCTGAAAATACTGTATAAGTAGCTTCATATATCTGAAGCCTAGATCAATATTCAAGTCCTGCCACTGTTTTAACAAGGTCGGGTGGCGATCCCCATAGGAAGGCATGCAAAAAACACGCATCTCTTCCCGCCACATCTAGTATAAAAAAGGGAGAGTTTTGTATGTTTTTAATATCTGAAGAAGCGTA
>NC_056729.1:322084522-322104522 GCF_019279795.1 Protopterus annectens | reverse complement strand
CAATGCTGGATTGTTTCAAAGAAGGCTGAAATGCGTCTGAAATGGGAGATGAGGAGGGAATACCTAAATGCAATGCTTAGCAACGCTTCTTACATCGTCTTACAGTTCTTACATTTCAGTGCATTTTTCCCGAGAGCATCTACATGGGTGCAAACACTGTTTTAGTTTAGGAATATTTACCAGATTATGTATATCTTCTAAAACATATTTTTAGCATTGCATGGTGTGTTGATAGGCGATCCCTTTAATAATATTGACATTGTCACATAAAACTTGCAGTATTTTGTTTATATAACAAAGAATTGCATGCCTGATTACTGGCATATATATATATTGTGTGTTAGTTTTAATTTTATGTTGCTTAATTCAAAATATCTCTGTGTTGCCAAAGGGAATACATTTTCAGAAATGTTCTGCTGCAGTTGTTTGCACAATCATATCCTTCAACAAGAAAACTCAAACTTTGAACTTGAAATAAAAACATGTCTTAATCTGACAGGAAAATAAGTGTGTGTGGTACCTACATCAGCAGCAGAAGTGCGATTATTGCGAGCGTGTGCTAAGATTCCAAGCACTCATTTGAACTGTTGCCCCAATAACAGAAAAGTACCATTGTTATATTATTTTAAAATGAAGTATGTTTCCAATTTATATTTTGTTGAATATCTTATGATGTTCTTCATGTTTCACTGTTGCAGTCATTATGTTTGGGTTATCTCCTTGCAGGTAGCCCTCAGTCGGCCTGATTATTAAAGTCTTGGGTCCTGCGTCGGTTGCTGTCTTATCTTCCATGACGTCAGGTAGTCAGAGGTATAATGCATGCAGCCGACGCCATTACATCAGTCTTTCTTGCCGTTTGGTGCCCAAAGCAGAAGCAGTTCGCAAGTGCTGGTCGGCCAACTCCTGAAATTTTCGATGTTAAGTTGTCAATCTCGCCTTCATTCTTGCTTGATGGGTTCGGAGCCGATCCTCGGCTCCGACTCGGCACTTGCTAAGCTCGAGAGTCACTTTTACCAGCTCGAGGCAGCCCCATATCCCATGATGCAAGGCGGTAAGTACCCAGATCTCGTTTGCCGCTTCGCTGATGAGGTCCTCCTTTTACCAGCTCCTGGTAAGTGAATTGTTACTTTACTATTTTAGCCCCTTTCTACAAAAAACCTTAAAATTATTAGTTTTAACTTAGTTTTAATCCCTTTCTGACAGAAAATTTCCCTGTCTCCTCATAACTTTTAGTCAGACTTTCACCCATCCCATCCCCCCCCCCATTAGGGTGTGTGTGTGTGTCTGTTATTGATACCTTTTGGTATATTTAATTTAATTTCTTGGACTGGTGTTGTGTGTGTGTGTTTTATCACCATGTCTAAGGAAAGGGTCTCAGGCTTTAAGAAGTGTGACTCGTGCTGTCAGAAGATGTCTCAAACAGACGGTCACACTTCTTGCCTTTACTGCCTGGGGCCTCTTCACCTGCAGGACTCCTGTGCTATATGTCATTCTTTTAGCCAGAGAGTCCTGCAGGAAAGAAGAAATAAATTGATTTTGAGGGGCCTTCTTAAGCCGGAGGGCTCTCCGGCTAAGTCGGCCCCATCTAAGACTTCTAAGTCTTCCAAGGCCCAGGCTTCTGTGTCCAAGCCTGTGGCCTCGGCTCTGACTCATTTAGAGTCGAGATCGGCTCTGGCTGGAGCCGATTCTGGGTTACCTAAACCTTTGGCGCCGATGGCTATCGGTGCCGACTCTGGTTCGACCACTTCGGTGTCGGCTCCGATCGGTTCCGACCACCATGTGGCCCAGGCATCGGTGTCGGCTCCGATCGGCTCCGACACCCTTACATTTATGGCCGTATCGGCTCCGGCTGGAGCCGATGCATCAAAGCTACCTGTCGGTGCCAATAAGTTGTCGGCTCCGGCAGTTTCTGTGGTTTCATCGGCTCCGATGGTTCCTTCGAGGAAGAGGTCTAGGTCCCTTCCTTGGAGCCGATACTTTCGGCTCCGGCTTCCCCTCTTCTCTCGGAGCGGAGCCATCGGAGCCGATCTTCAAGGTCATCCAGGCTTTCTGACCATGATTTGGAGAGAGTGGTCAGTAGATTACTAAAGTCACAGGCACTGGCCCAAATGCTACATAGTCCGTCTCAGCAGACGACTATTAGTCCACACCCCATTGCAGTTCCTCCTTCGACTCTACCTCAGAGTTTGGAGTTGGAGTCTTCGGGAATGGTTTCTGCTATGGCTGAGGGACAGATACCCCCTTCTGCTCCTTCAGCCTCTACTCTTATCTCCTCTTTGAGACCTTCCTTAGAGGGATTCGGTGGCGGGCTTCCTGGTCTCCTCCGAGGGGGTGAGTGGCATCGGACCCTTGTCCGAACCCGCTCTTCCCCTTGGAGCTTCGGCCTTGGTGAGCTCGGCTCCGACATCTGCCTCGGAGCCCTCCTTTTCGGTGGGTCCTGGAGTTCCTAGTTCTTCGGAGCGGGTTCTCTCGGACCTTCCTGGGAGGGGAGCCTTCGAGGTGATGAAGAGTGTGCTGGCCACTGGTCTCAGCCAGCAGTCTGTTCCCTTAGCTCCTCCCTCTATGGTGCCTGTTGACATCTCTGCCACTTCTCTTGCTCCAGGACCCAGAGATCCTCCGCCTCAGGTTTCCCCACTGGGAATATCCCCTCTTCCGAGGATTCTCCTGATTTGTCGGGGATCCTCCGCGGAAGAGGACATGTAAGAGGAAACACGTAGACTCCCCCGAGTCTATCACTTCAGATACTGACTTAGATGAGTCAGAGGGATCCCCAAGATCCCCTATGAGGATGTCTCCTTCTCAGACATCCTAGAACTCCTTAGACAGAGGGAAACTGGCCCACCAATAATCCCTCTGAGGATGAGTCAGTATACCTGGAGGCATTTGGATCTCGGCCCTCCACCTCCTGGGTGTCTCCGCCTTCGACCCCTTATGCAGGTTATTGCTCGAAGGCGTGGGCTGCTCCTGACTCTGTAGAGCCTGTCCCTAGGAGGCCTTCTAAATTTATTACTGCCCGTCGGACAAGCAATTCCTTACAAAGGTGTCCCGCTGATGCCATGGTGGTGGCGGCTGCCACCAAGAAGGAACTTGCAGATCCTTCCGTACCTGTCCATCCTCCTAATAAGGACTCTAGGACCATGGATAGATATGGTAAGCGGATGTTTTCTTCAGCGACCTTTGCTATGCGTTCGCTGAACTACCTTTGTCACTTCACCAGACTCCAAAGGGATATCCTTAAGGAGCTAGGTGAAGTTGTGCAGGATCCTACAGCTGCGGGGGCTCAGGAAAAAGTTGCTTCGCAGCTAGGAACCCTTAACTCCATTGCAAACTCCTCCATGCGGCTGATATCATATGCTGCTGATGGAGCGAGTAGGGCAGCAGGTACAGGTGTGGCTCTTAGACGCCAAGCCTGGATGCGGCTATGTAATTTTGCAGATCCCTTTAAGGCGTCCTTCACAAACTCTCCCTTTGATGGGTCAGCTTTGTTTGGCCCTCAAGTGAAGGAAACGTTGACCAGGTGTGAGCAGGACGGCAAAACTCTTTCTGCCGTAGGAGTCCGTTTTTCCACCCCTTCTAGACCTTATCCCAAAGGACAGAAGGGTGGCAAAATGTGGTTCCGCAAATCCCAAGGAGTCACGCCGGATTCACGTGGTCAGTTTACCCCTAGAGGCAGAGGGGGTAACAACAACAGATGCCGCTCTAGAGGCAGAGGGGGTCCACAAAACCAGGGAAACAGAGAGTCTCTCTGACAAGCCCTTTCAGCATCCCTGAGATGTTGCCCGGCTGTCCCTCCTTGGAGGCAGTCGGGGGAAGACTATCGCTGTACCCAGAAGCCTGGTGTTCTCTCACTCAAGACAGATGGGTACAGTCGATCATATCCGAGGGTTACAAAACTCCTTTCGAGGAAAGTCCTTTCTATCCTCAAATTCCCTTCCAGATGTACCACCCAGTCTAAGGGAAATTGCAGAGTTAGAAGTCTCAAAACTACTGCAAAAAAGAGCCATTCAGCCAGTTACAACAGACCATTCAGAGCCCGGAATCTACTCAAGGTTCTTTTTGGTCCCCAAAAAGTCGGGAGACTGGAGACCAATGTTGGATCTCAGCAGACTCAACAAGTCTGTGAGGAAGACAAGATTCCGAATGGTCACTCTTCAGTCGATTCTGCCCTTCTTGCAGAAGGACAACTGGATGTGCTCAATAGATCTTCAGAATGCGTACTATCACATAAAAATTCACAGACGCTCCAGGAGATTTCTCCGCTTTCGGCTGGGGTCCAGTCATTTCCAGTTCAGAGCCCTGCCCTTTGGTCTCACCACAGCCCCCAGAGTGTTCACCAAATGCATGGCAGTGGTCACGGCTCACCTGAGACGTCAAGGATTCCAGGTGTTTCCGTATCTCGACGACTGGCTCCTGTCAGCCACCACCAGGCATCAGCTTGTTCAAGCCAGGGATTACACAATAAATCTTTGTTCTCATTTGGGCATCTCGATCAACTTGAAAAGTCATCCTTATTGCCCTGCCAGTCTATTACTTTCATAGGCAAACTTAAACACTGTTCGGATGTCAGCTACCCTTACAGACCAAAGAGTTTCAGACATTCAAAGTCATGTCAGGATCATTCTAGCCAACAAGAAAGTACAGGCCAGAATGGTTCTAAAGGTATTAGGTCTCATGGCTGTGGCCATTACTCTTCTTCCCCTGGCTCGCTTCTACATGCGCCTTCATCAGTGGATGTTGTTCACTCAGTGGTCTTACCAACAACTTCCAATGCGTCACCAAATTCTGGTGACACAGATTTGCAAAAATCATCTTGCTTGGTGGATCACTTCTTCCCAGATTCACCAAGGCAGACACTTTGTACCCCCATCCCCGGTAGCCACTGTCACCACGGATGCCTCCCTGATCGGGTGGGGGGGGCATTATCAGGGCAGGATGGTTCATGGGACGTGGCAACCGTTCGAGTACCACCTGCACATAAATGTCCTAGAGATGAGAGCAGTGCTTTTAACGTTGCAAGCCCTCAACGACTTTCTTCCTGTAGGGACAATTGCAGTCCACACAGACAACATGTCTGTAGTTTGGTATATCAACAAACAGGGCGGAACCAAGTCCTACCCCTTGTGTCGAGAAGCGCTCAGACTTTGGCAATGGGCGATCTCCTCTCATCGGTTTCTGGTAGCAATGCACATCCCTGGGAAAACCAACATTTTAGCGGACAGATTGAGCAGAGCTATTCTCATGCCTCACGAGTGGTCTCTCAAACAATCTATAGTGGAAGAGATTTTTCTGGAATGGGGTCGCACATGTTGCGATCTTTTTGCTACTCCCCAAAACAGCAAATGCCCAGACTTCTTCTCTCTCTTCCCTCTGTCAGGCCATCCCCAGAGACGCTCTGACCCAGGATTGGCCCCAGGGACTTCTTTATGCCTTTCCTCCTTTTCCCCTGATCCCTCAAGTTATCCAGAAAGCAACCGTTTTGAGAGCCAAAATGATTCTCATTGCTCCTTATTGGCCTCGACAAATTTGGTTTCCGTTCCTCCATCGTCACCTTTTGGTGCAGCCGTGGCATCTGGACCCAGTGCCAGATCTTCTGATTCACCAATCCGGTCAGCTGCACCGGTCTATCCCTTCTCTCAACCTCACAGCATGGTTGCTCCACTTCCTTCCTTAGCCAGGCTTCCTTTGATTTCTAACCCGGTTAGAGACATCATAGTAGCTTCTTTAAAATCCTCTACCAGGAGGATTTATACAAGCAAATGGAAACGTTTCTCTTATTGGACTAAAGCCAAGAATATTGATCCCTTCACTGCCCCAGTTCAGGCAGTTTTGGACTTCTTAGCGGAGATTTTTTCATGCAGGCTCCTCTTCTTCCACAGTTAGAGTTCAATTGGCTGCTATCTCGAACTTTCATGTCGGGATCGCAGATCACAATATTATGTCCCATAGGCTTTGTAGAGCCTTCTTGAAAGGAATTTTCCTACTAAAGCCTCCAATCAGGAATCCTCCTCCTCAATGGGATCTAAATTTAGTGCTGACATCCTTGATTCTTCCCCCCTTCGAGCCAGCTGTTTCTTGCTCCCTAAAATTTCTTTCTTGGAAAACATTATTCCTAGTAGCTATTACATCGGCCAGGAGGGTGTCTGAACTTCATGCTCTATCGGTTTGACCCCCCTATTTGGTCTTTCACAAAGACAGAGTATCATTGAGAACTAATCCGACCTTTTTGCCTAAGGTCGCCTCAAAGACTAATTTGAATCAATCCATTGATCTCCCTGTATTTTTTCCAAACTATTCAAACAAATCGGAACAAAAACTACATTATCTTGATGTCCACCGCCAACTCAGATATAATTTGGACAGAACTAAACAATTTAGGAAATCCGATCAACTCTTTGTTTCCTATCACGGATAACAAGAAAGGCCTTCCTGTCTCTAAAGTGACCTTATCTAGATGGCTTTCTTCTGTCATCTCTGAAATTTATCTGCTCAGGGGAAAACAGCTGTGCTCAAAACCTAAAGCACATTCAACTAGGAGCTTAGCTACTTCTACAGCCTTTCAAGCTAGACTTCCTTTAGACACTATTTGTGCAGCGGCCACTTGGGCCACTCCTCATACTTTTGTTTCCCATTACAAATTGGACTTGGCCTCCAGGGACAGAGCCAGTTTTGGCTCTACAGTCCTCAAGAGTCTGTTCCATTGAGCCACCCAGGATAGAGGTGCTAGGGACGCGGTCCCATCAAGCAAGAATGAAGGCGAGATTGACAACTTAACATTAAGAAGTTATGTACCTACCATAACGTTCCATGTTAGTTGTCTTCTCGCCTTCTTTCTTGCGACCCTCCTCCTTCCCGCAGGCCTGGACAGACCTTTTCTACAAGGAATTATTATGCTGAAGACCATTCAGAGCTGGTCCTTCTTCCATCCTGTAGGCTTTCTTTCTTCCTTTGGGAAGTGTTTATGCTTGGTGCTATTGCCCTTTGTCATCAAACGAGATCTGGGTACTTACCGCCTTGCATCATGGGATATGGGGCTGCCTTGAGCTGGTAAAAGTGACTCTCGAGCTTAGCAAGTGCTGAGTCGGAGCCGAGGATCGGCTCCGAACCCATCAAGCAAGAAAGAAGGCGAGAGAAGACAACTAACATGGAACGTTATGGTAGGTACATAACTTCTTATTTTCGAGTTTCACATCCGAAGTATTCAGCTAAGCTAAGTACCCCATTAGGGATCCTTTTTCTTGCTGTAAACTAATGTCAGTAAAAGTTAACAATTGTATTTCTTGTGGAAAGCAAATACCTCATAATGATTTTCATTCGTACTGCATTCCTTGCTTAGGCCCAGACCACGACGTACCTCGCTCTCGGTTTTATGCCTTATTCATACCTTGAACTATTCGTCGTCTGTTCATTTTTGTGTCTAAATATTTTGGTACTCTGTTCAATTATCCAGAAATGGCTTCGGTAAGCCACCCGGCTACTGACATTCCAAAAAAATGCAAAGATAAAGACAGAGACAGACCACATAGGTACAAAGCTACTGACGGCACTTCTCCTAAGCTAGGCGCCAGTTCGCCGGTACTCAGTGAGGCGTTTTCGCAGCCCCTGATACCCACTACAGATTTGCAGGCCTCTGCAGAGACCCATTCAGAGTCTAGTATGCCGCAAGATGCTTCTTCGACTGTGGAACCTGTGGATGTCTCTCCCTTGGATGGGTCCAGAGCCGCTGTGCAGGCACCGGCTTTTGAGGGTGTATTCAGGCCTACTGACTTGCATATTAAGCTTACGCCATCTTCTTCTTCAAGGCATAAAACTCGACCCATGCCTAGAAAACCAACCCCCAGACTGCATGGTCAGGGCCCTATGCCTAAAAAACAAATGATAACAATGGCTGAAGACCTTATTACTCTAATCAGGGGAAGCCACCCTTCTCCCTCTAAGAGACCTAGAACTGATTTTCCTTCTGATTCTTCTGATCACGATTCTGAAATTTCTGATGTTATGTAGTCCTATCTTGCCTCCATTATTAAGTGTGGGTTCGGAGCCAATCCTCGGCTCTGACTCGGCCACTTAGAAAGCCTGAAAACTTCTGATTGGCTCATGGCTAGTAGGTATCCTATGGTGCATGCGCACATTCCCCAGATCTCATTTGCCACGTCTTCAGTCGGAAGCTTCTTTTGGTTGGCCATGGCTAAGTGATTTAGTTCTTTATTATTACTACTTATTAGGAGTTTTTTTTGCTTCATGTGAAGTGTTATTCTGATTGCTGACAGTTTTATTGTGATACCGATTTGTGTCTTTAACCAGATTTTATTTATTGCTGTTTTAAAAATTCTTGGGCCTGTTGGCCGTTTGTGTGTGGTTCCCATGAGTGTGTGCTTTTAGACTAGACCGTTTAACTTAGAGGTGCTAGTTTGTTCCCTTTTTTCTTTCTTGCACTAGGTTCGTTTAAGTTAGAGAACCTAGTAAAAAAACCCTTTTTTGTGGGTGTTAGGGCTAGATCTGCTTAAGTTAGAGGATCTAGTTCCTCTCTTGTGTGAGTGTGTTGTTTTTTCTCTACTGCCATCATGTTCAAGGAACATAAAAAACATAAACAGTCAGTGTTTAAAAAGTGTACTAAATGTTCACAAAAAATGTCATCACCGATGGACAAAGCATCTCTGTTTACTGATTAGGGGCCATACATCTTCAAGAAACTTGTCTCTTTTGTCATTCCTTTAGCCCTAGAGTACTCCAGGAATGGAAGAATAAGCTGATCCTAAAAGGCATGTTAAAACCTTCCTTTGAGGAAGACCTAGCCAGTTCTTCTTCCTCTGCTAGGTCGCATTCTTCTAGAAAGGATAAGGGCAAGACCTCTAAAAGGCCTTCTCAAGCCTCAACTTCTGTCTCTGAACCTCCACAGAAGTTACCAAAATCAGAGTTGGCCTCTGTCTCTTCGGCTCCACAGTCTTCGGGGCCAATTGAGATTTTAGACACAGACCCTGCAGTATCGGCACCAAGTGTTTCTGTGCCGATCACTAGCAGTCCTCTTCGGAGCCGGTCTACAGACATTCCATCGGTCTGTACTACTCTAAAATCGCCTATATTGCAGAGAGCAAGGTCTCCCACACTGTCCTCCAGATCCTCCAGGAGCTTATCTGAAGAAGACATAGAGAGAGTGGTGCTCAGACTCCTTAAGTCGTCAGCCTTGCCAAAAATTTTTTCGGCTCCAACCCTTTCGGACTCAGAGCCGACTCCTGGTACCGATCCTGCTCTTTTTCCTCCTCTAACCCAGATTAGGCGTTTGGAGCCAATGTTGTCGGTACCAACTATTGTGGTGTCCTTGGCTGCAGCAGCCCGTGTGGTTGTCTCAGATCCTAGCTCCGCTCCGACACTATCAGCACCATCCGAAGTGTCTAGGGTCCGAAGCTCTTTGGTCGGCCCTGAGAGGGACGCTTGGAACCGAACCTCTTCGGTACCAAGACGACTTCTTGGTGCTTCGGCCCGAGTGAGCATGAACACTACATCATTCTTGGAGCCGATTCTTTTGGAGCCATCGGCACCTATGCTCTCTTCAGAGCCGGGGTGTCATTCGGAGACGGAGGAATTGGTCTTCCTGAGGATGAGGAGCATGTTGGATAGTTCATCCATCCCACGTAGGAGTACCGATACTATACTCCCTAAAGCGCAGACTACGATCTTAGCATCCTCTCTCCCCCAGGATGGCAGAGACCCACAGCCTCAGGACCTCCATTTGGGTGGCCCCCGATCTTCCGAGACCTCCCCAGAGGACCCCGCTGAGGAGCCCCCTCAGAAGAGATCATGTAAGAGGAAGCATGTAGACTCCCCTGATGAGTCTGTCACATCTGACACTGACCTCGATGAGTCAGAGGGGTCCCCTAAGTCGTCCTCTGAAGATGTTTCCTTTGCAGACATTTTGGAGATCCTCAGGCAGAGAGGCGGCTGGCCCACCGTTGCCCCATCTGATAAGGAGTCAGTGTACCTGAACGCTTTCGGGTCTCAACCCTCAGCTTCATGGGTGTCTCCTCCATTTGATGAATTACTGGATCTTGTGAGTCAAAAAGCATGGCAGACTCCTGATGCCGTGGAACCGGTCCCCAGGAGGCTGAATAAATTTCTCTCTGCCCCTAAAGACAAATAATTTTTATCCAAGGACTTACCTGTCGATGCTATGGTGGTGGCGGCGGCCACTAAGAAGGAGCTAGCAGAGATGACTTCTTCTATCCATCCACCCAATAAGGAATCCTAAGCGTCTTTTACACTCCAATCGCTAAACTATCTACCACATTTTACGAGACTACAGAGAGATATCCTATAGGAGTTAGGAGATACTCTTCAGGGTACCTCTACTGAAGCAGTTCCATCTACAGTGTCAGCTCAGTTGGCTACTCTCACATCTATTGTTAACTCCTCCATGCGGCTGATTTCGTACGCAGCTGATGGTGCGAGTAGGGTGGCAGGTTCAGGGGTCTCCTTAAGGAGACATTCCTGGATGCATTTATGCAACTTTGCTGAGCCTTTCAAGTCTACATTCACCAATGCTCCCATGGATGGATCCTCTCTTTTGTATCCAAGGTGAAAAGGAAGGAAAGACTCTCTCTGCCGTGGGAGTCCGTTTTACTGTTCCTTCTAGACCTTACCCTAAAGGTCAGAAGAGTGGTAAAATGTGGTTCAAGAAATCACAGAGACTTTTCCAGGACACACAAGGTGATTCCTCCTTCAGAGGCAGGGGAGGAGGAAATAATGATAGACGGCTCCCTAGAGGCAGGGGATGCCCACAAAATCAGTGAGGTCGCAATTCCTTTTGTGACCGTCCCTATCAGCATTCCTGATGTGGAACCCGACTGTGCGTCTCTTGAGCTGGTCGGGGGTTGCCTGTTCTTGTACCCAGAAGCCTGGCTAAATCTCACTCGAGACAAGTGGGTACAAGACATTATCACCAGAGGTTACTCTATACCCTTTTCCCTTCCAGCACGCCCTCCCAAAAGGATCCCAGATGTACCACCCAATCACAGGGATCAAGCGGCTATAGAGATAAAAAAGCTGCTATTAAAAAGAGTCATCCAAATGGTCCCAGCAGACCGGACAGGATTTGGAATATACTCCAGGTTCATTTTAGTTCCAAAAAGAACAGGAGACTGGAGACCCATCCTAGACCTCAGCAGGTTAAACGAGTATGTAAAGAAGTCCAAGTTCCGAATGGTCACTCTACAATCCATCCTCCCTCTGTTAGGGAAAGACAGTTGGATGTGCTCAGTAGATCTCCAGGATGCCTATTACCACATAATGATGGACAAAGCATCAAGGAGCTACCTACGCTTCTGGCTGGGAGCCAATCATTACCAGTTTCGGGTGCTGCCCTTTGGTCTCACTACAGCCCCCCCGGGTGTTCACCAAGTGCATGGCAGTAGTCACAGCTCATTTGAGGCGTCAGGGAATCCAAGTCTTTCCATACCTGGACGATTGGCTCCTGACCGCCACCACCAGGCATCATCTAGTTCAATCGAGAGATTCCACAATCAAGCTCTGTTCCCAGTTGGGAATCTCTGTAAACTGGAAAAATCCTCTACTTTGCCCACAATCTATAACATTTATAGGAGCAAACATAGACACGGTTGCTATGACAGCCAGACTACCTACAGACAGAATACAGAATCTTGTGCAGCAAATTTACAGGATACTTTCCCTTCGAAGAGTCAAAGCGAAAGTGGTGTTGCAGCTTCTCGGAACTATGGCTTCGACCATAACCTTGGTACCTTTAGCAAGACTACATATGAGGATACTCCAATGGCTCCTGTCATCCCAGTGGTCCTTTCAGCAGTTGCCTGTACATCATCAGATTCTGATCACAGATTCTTGCAAAATGGATCTACGCTGGTGGATTCAACCAGGTCATCTTACCTCAGGGACTCCCTTTGTACCGCACCAACCCGTTGCCACTGTGACCATGGATGCCTCACAGATAGGGGGGGGGGGGCATTATCTTATCAGGACTGGCCAAGGCATATGGCAAGATCAGGAGGCCCATCTGCATATCAGTGTCCTAGTGATGAGAGTGGTGCTTCTAGCGTTGCAAGCACTTCACAACTTTCTCCCTCTAGGGATGATAGCTATCCAGACCGACAACATGTCGGTGGTTTGGTATCTAAACAAATCGGGGGGACCAGATCATACCCCTTATGTCGAGAGGCCCTGCGAGTTTGGAATTGGGTGATTTCTTCCCAACGCTTTCTCTTTGCAATGCACATCCTGGGGACTTCCAACGTGATAGCGGACAAGCTAAGCAGGGCAATATTGTTACCTCACAAATGGTCCTTGAACCAGAAAGTAGCCCGTCTGATCTTCCACAAGTGGGGACAACCCTGCTGCGATCTCTTTGCCAGCCCCATCAACACCAAATGCAGCATCTTTTTCTCCCTCATCCCTCCTCCGGGAGAGTCTCCAAGAGATGCAGTCATCCACGATTGGCTTTATGCTTTTCCTCCTTTTCCACTCATTCCCAAGGTCATACAGAAAGCAATGTTGTTGGGAAGCAAGATGATCCTCATCACTCCTTACTGGCCTCGTCAGATTTGTTTCCCTTTCCTCGGGCCTCACCTGTTAGACTATCCATGGACTCTAGACCCAGGGCCAGACCTCCTGACACACATGTCAGGTTCTCTTCACCCCAGTCTCCACACTCTCAAACTGACAGTATGGCTGCTCCAGTTCTGTCACTAGTCAGGCTTCATGATCTGTCTCCAGCTGTAACCCATATTATTACCTCTTCTTACAAGCCTTCGACTAGAAAATTATATCACAGTAAATGGAAGAGATTTTCTATATGGGCACACAACAGAGAAGTTGATCCATTTACAGCTCCCATTACTGTTGTTTTAGAGTTCCTTTCAGAACTTTTTCACCAGGGTTCAGCGGCTGCTACACTCCGAGTTCAGCTAGCAGCAATATCTAATTTTCATGCAGGGATTAATGATTCCAGTCTTATGTCTCATAAACTGTGCAAATCTTTTCTTAGGGGTTCCATGATGTTAAGACCTCCTGTGCAAGACCCCATTCCTCCCTGGGATCTGAATCTAGTCCAGTCTAGACTTACTTTGCCACCCTTTGAACCAGCCCATAGTTGTCAGTTGAAATTCCTGTCTTTGAAGACTCTTTTTCTGGTTGCAATAACCTCAACCAGACGAGTTTCTGAACTACAAGCCCTATCAGTTAAACCTCCATATTTAATTTTTCACAAAGACAGGGTTTCTCTCTGGACCAATCCTTCCTTTATTCCTAAAGTCTGTTCTCAGTTTCACTTAAACCAAACAATTGAATTGCCAGTGTTCTTCTCTAATCACACCAATAAAGCAGAGTATACATTCCACCAATTGGATGTGCATAGGCAACTGCGTTTCTATATCCACAGGACCAAAGGATTTAGAAAATCAGAACAGCTGTTAGTTTCTTTTGCTGAGGCGAGAATGGGCTTGCCAGTGTCCAAGGTCACACTATCGAACTGAATCTGTAGTTGTATTTCCTTTATTTACACTTCTCAGGGAAAGGAGTTACCTTTTAAAGTCAAAGCGCATTCTACCAGGTCCTTTTCTACTTCTGCTGCCTTCTAAGCCAGGACACCTATTGATAATATATGTGCAGCAGCAACATGGGCTACCCCTCATACCTTCATTTCCCATTATAAATTGGATTTAATTTCCAGGGGTAGAGTCTCGTTTGGTTCCACGGTACTCAGGAGTATTTTCCAGTGAGCCACCCATTCAAGATGCTAGGGACGCTGTCCCACACGTAATAATGGAGGTGAGATAGGACTACATAACATAAAGAAGTTATGTACTCACCATAATGTTCCATGTATATAGTCCATCTCACCGGACATTATTACGAACCCACCCACCAGCCCCCTTCCTGGAGGATCTGGAAACAGTTTTTCTTTTTCTACAGTGGTTTATACCATAAGGGTGCCTTTATTACAGTTTATTCTTCTGGACCTTTGTCCTTTTTCCTGTCTTATTCTGATAGACTAGTAGCAAACAAGATATGGAGAATGTGCGCTTGCATTATGGGATACCTACTAGCCACGAGCCAATCAGATGTTTTCATGCTTTCTAAGCGGCTGAGTTGGAGCCGAGGATTGGCTCCGAACTCACACGTAATAATGTTTGGCGAGATGGACTACTTACATGGAACATTATGGTGAGTACATAACTTCTTTGTTTCTCTGATGACCAGGATTTGCCCTTATCTACCTATGAGGATTCTGATGCAGAGGACTCCATTCCCTGTGCTTCCCCTCCAGAGGATTTTTCTTTTGGTGAAACTTTGCATACTCTTAGGGAGCATTTCTGCTGGGAAAGCCAGGATTACTCTGACTCCAAAAAGAGGCTTAGGGAATTCTTACTCCTACCTCAACACAGGCCTTTAGCTATCCCTCCTGTACTAGACATTGTAGATGATGCCTTCTTGGAATCTAGCCTGACCCCTGACACTTTACCTCTGGCTCCCAGAAAACCTGACAGGTATTACAGAGTACCTGACTCTCACAAGTTCCTCTTTAAGAATCCTGCTGCGGATCCTGAGACCATTTCACAGGGACCCAAAGACATTAAGGCTGCTGCTGCCAAAAACCCTACCCCCTCTGATAGAGATTCCAGGGCCCTGGACAGATGGGGTAAGAAGGTATACACTTTTTCAGCTTTGGCCATTAGGGCCTTAAACTGCCAATTTCATATGTTAAAGTATCAGCAGCATATTATTGGATTGCTTAAACAGAAAATGATGTTGATTCCTGACTGTGCTGAAAATAAAGAATTACAGGATTTAATGCATTCTGCTGAACAAGTTGGAAAACATACTTTGCAATGTGGTTATGATTCATTAGAGCCATCTTGCAGGGCTGCTGTCACTGGGTCTGTACTTAGAAGGTATGCTTGGCTTAAGGAGCAATCTTTGCCAGATCATGTTAAAGCTAAATTACTGGATGCTCCCTTATACCAAGACCACCTGTTTGGCAACAAAGCAGAAGAAGTACTTAAAAATATGGAGGAAAAAGCTAAATCTATGTAAATTGTTATAGATTTCCTGCAAGTACAGCCTCCCAGATGTAGTAGGCACTGGCCTTCTAAGAACTGGTCCTTTCCTGTCTCTTCCAGGCCTTCTCAGTCCAAACCCAGAACCAGCAGACCATCCAGGCTTCAGTCTCTAGGTACTCACAGGCCTAAGCAGTGGGGGGCTCCCCACTTCCAAAGCTAGGAGTAGTAGGACAACCCCCTATGGTAAACTGTCACAATGACTTAACTTTAAACCTTCCAAGCCCTGCTCAACTGACTGTTCCTTTCGGGGGAAAGATCGCCCTGCATGCAAAAAAACTGGGAATTCATTACCCAAGACAAATGGGTTTTAAATATAGTTTCCCAAGGATACAGATTCCACTTCCACTCCTTACCAACCCCAAACAGTTGGCCAGACCTAACCCCAAATCAGTGGGCAGAGGCTCAAAAGCAGGTCCTCTCTCTTCTAAGCATCAAGGCTATTCAACCTGTCCCAGAAGAATGGGAGCAAGGTTTTTACTCAAGACTTTTCCTGGTACCCAGAAAAGACAATTCCTGGCATCCTATCCTGGACCTGTCTATCCTAAACACATTTTTAGTAATCCCAAAACTCACAAACTGCTAACTCTTCTTCAGCTGCTTCCCATTCTAGGCAAAAATGTCTGGTTGGCAACAATGGATTTAAAGGAAACCTACCTGCACATCCCAATAAGGGAATCTTGCAGAAGATACCTATGCTTCAGAGCAGGCTACATGCACTATCAGTTCTCTGCACTGCCCTTTGGCTTATCTACTGCCCCAAGGGTATTCACAAAGTGCCTAGCTCCAGTCATTGCATTTTGCAGGCAAAGAAACATTCAGATATACCCATACCTGGACGATTGTCTAATTGGGGCAGAAAGCCAGGACGTACTATTAAATCATCTGGCATTTGTAAAGAAATTACTAACTTCTCTGGGGTACACCATAAACGAAAATAAATCGCATCTAGTACCCTGCCAACAAATTGTATTCCTGGGAGCAAGCTTGAATACAACTTCCTAGATGGCCTACCTCACGCCAGAGAAACAAGTTCATTTGACAGCCTACTTCAAACTACTGGCCACAAAGGCCCAGTTATCTGCAAGGAAAATACTGCAAGCCCTGGGGTTCATGGCCTCTTGCATTCTACTAATTCCATATGCAAGACTGCATATGAGGAAACTACAATGGTATCTAAAAAGTCTATGGTGTCAACATTCTCGGGACCTAGAATCAATGGTTCGTATCATCCCTTGCTTAAAGACAGAGTTCCTTTGATGGGCAGAGGCCTGCCACCACAACAAGGGACTGCCATTCACTCTACCCCCTGCCACCCAAACCATAACAACAGACGCATCAGACTATGCGTGGGGGGTTCACTTGGCAGGGCAGTGCATTCAGGGCAAATGGAACCTGAGTCAAATGCACCTGTATATCAATCAAAAAAAATGTTAGCTGTACAGAATGCTCTGACAGCCTTCAAGGACCACATTCTTCCAGGACAATTATTGGTAAAGACAGACAACACTGATATGTGGTACAAAAACAAGCAGTGGGGAACCCACTCATATCCTCTCTGCTGACTAGCCATGGCTCTATGGAACACAGCCTTGAGCTACCAAGTGCACCTACAAGCTCAATTTCTGCTAGGCAAGCTAAATACACTGGCAGACGACTTAAGCAGAGATCTCATGGACACACACGAGTGGAAACTGGAACCAAAGATATTCAACATTTTGAGAAACAAATGCAGGGCCCAGAGATAAACCTGTTTGCCTCCCCTCAGAACTACTAATTGGACAAATTCTGCACAAGGACTCTCCACAGACAAGCTTGGAAAGTGGATGCCCTGTCCTTCACCTGGAAAAACCTATCAGTGTATGTCTTTCCCCCTCTGCCTCTCCTCTCCAAAGTGTTACTAAAGATCAAACAGGACAAGCCAAGGGCAATATTTATTGCATGAGACTGGCCATGCCAACACTGGTACCCTCTCCTACGCAGTGTGTCATTTCTGGAACCATGGCACCTGCCTCAGACGCCTACCCTGCTGTCCCAGCAGGAGGGTCAGATTCTGCACCCACAGCTTCAAACCCTGAACCTTGCAGCCTGGCTAATTACATGATCTCTCCGTTACCATCCCTCAGTAAGCAAGTGATGGATGTCATTCTGGAGGCAAGGAGTCCTAGTACTAGAAAATCCTATGCTGAAAAATGGAAAATATTCTGTTCCTGGAGGCAAACTCAGGGGATGAACACAACAGTGCCCAATTTACCGCACATTCTTCAATACTTAACTGAGATGCTTCACAAGGGCCTTTCCTTTTCTTCCATCAAAATTCATGCCTCGGCCATTTCAGCTCATTATAATACAGATGCTTCTCTCATCCACTGCTGAAGCAATTCCTCAGAGGGGCCAAAAACTTAAGACCACCCTGGAGAGCCCATAGTCCAGCCTGGGACCTTAACTTTGTATTGGAAAAGCTCACTCTACCTCCTTTTAAGCCAGCTGCAAATGCAGAGTTGAAATTCCTTTCTTGGAAAACAGCCTTCCTTCTAGCCATCACTTCAGCAAGAAGGGTGTCTGAATTACAGGCCTTCATGGCAGTGGAGCCTTTCATCATCTTTCTTGCAGACAGGGTGTCCCAATCCCTCCTTTATGACCAAGGTAGTATCCAGTATGGCCCTTAATCAGTCCCTTCATTTGCCAACCTTCTTTTCTAATCCACAGAACAAAGGGGAATGAATACTGCACTCCTTGGACGTGCACAGACAACTTAGATTTTACTTGGACAGGACTAAGTCTCTCAGGAAATTTGAACAGCTGCTGGCTGCATTTGATGCAGGGGCAGAGGGGAAGGCCATTTCAAAGCAAACCATTTCTACGTGGATAGGCCACTGCATTCATTTCTGCTATAAGCACCATGGAAAACCTACCCCACAGGGGATAAGACCACATTCCACCAGGGCTGCATCTTACCTCTACAGCCTTTCTCAGAGGTGTTCCTACCAGGGACATCCTAGAAGCTGCTACCTGGAGTTCTGTACATACCTTCACCAAGCATTGCCACTTGCCAATTTTTTTCAAAATCCAGAGCTGGTTTTGCCACTGCAATCTTGCAGGGCCTTATAGCTGGTTCTAATGCTATCTAATTGCCTCCTCCCTTCCTTAGCTTTGGGAATCTACTCAAATGTAATGACTGCAGTAGTGAAACACAAAGAACATAGTACAGTTGTGTCCACTTACCATAAATGTAGATGTTCGAGTGTATTCACTGTTGTAGTCTAAGTTACCCTCACTCCAGCCCCCTGACTTCTATTGACTATACCTCTATTCTTGTTTACTATGCTTAAAGCTTTCTGGTGTATTTGCTTTTTGTTGGAGGTGTAACCTTGTATATAATTGCTTCCCATTATGGGAGCATCTGACATTTGGGGCAAGAAAAACTGATGTAATGGCATCAGCTGCATGCTTTATACCCCTGACTATCTGACGTCATGGAAGATGAGACAGCAACCGATGCAGGACCCAAGACTTTGATAATCAGGCCGGCTGAGGGCTACCTGCAAGCAGATAACCCAAGTGTAATGACTGCAACAGTGAATACACTCGAACATCTACATTTATGGTAAGTGTACACAACTGTACTTTATGTTTTCTGTTGGATAAATTCTCTGCTATTATAAAACATGTTTTAACAGTGTTTCTTAACTTGCAACTTATACTGCCAGCCCAGCTAGCTGGAATTTTATAAATAATTATGTTATATGTGAAAATTAATATGATTTATATAGAAATGTAACAGAAGGAGATACTGCCAGCCCAGCTATCTGGAATGGTGTAAATAATTTTATGTAATTTGAGAATATTAATATGATTTATATAGAAGTGTGATAGGAGATACTGCCAGCCCAGCTATCTGGAATTTTGTAAGTGGTTATGTGTCATTTGTGAATGCCAACATGTTTTATGAAAGAGGCCTTGTGCTACAACTGTGTTAGAACTGTATGTTATGTACTGAGCTAGAATATAACCACAGCATGTCCTTCTGGCTTAGAACAGAAATGTATATCTTCTTTTTTTTCTTCTTCTTTCGGCTTTTCCCTGTTTGGTGTCGCCACAGCGGAACTCCGGTCCACTAATGATAGGCAGTAGATTTTTACGGTGCCATGGTGCCAGCCCGACGCCCAACCTTCAACGAAGGCACACCCGTTTACGCATGTCTTTCAAACACCACTCGACCGCGAGGAGAACATGAAGACTCCACACAGAAGGCGCTCCAGCCGAGAATCGAATGGGAGAACCTCTTGCTGTGAGGCAACAATGCTACCGCTGCACCACCGTGGCCTAGAGAACAGAATTGTATATAAACTATTGTAATTCTGTAAATGTATATATTTTAACAGTGGGAACTAGAACATAAGAATATAGTAAAGTATAGCTTAGATGTTTTATTTATTTATTTGAGATGGTCCTGCAATGTTGTCTTAAATATTTCCTGTGACTTTGAACTCTGATGTAATCGATTACTTACTGAGTATTCACGTGTTCTTTTATTATTTATTATTAAATATATTTAAACCTATTTTGTGGCTGATATTTGTGAGAGATATTTAAGCTCTTAAAGTACTTGCATATCTGTTTGGTGACACTGTACAGGCCACTCCTAAATAGTGTTGCTGTTGGTCAGACTACCATTTGGATTAATAGTAACATTGCACAGTAAGTAAGATTGGACACTCTTTGCTAAGGGCCTTAAAGTAGCTGATAAAGTGTGGCTGGTGGCAGTCAGAATTACCTTATAGTCTGGGCAGAAGGGGGCATAGCTAGTAAACCTGTGCCAGCCTTTCCCAGGAGTGTGTGTGTGTGTGTGTGTGTGTGTGTGTGTGTGTGTGTGTATAATCAAATCACAAAGTGTGTGTGTGTCAGCTACTTGGGCAG
>NC_056729.1:322047022-322079522 GCF_019279795.1 Protopterus annectens | reverse complement strand
TGACCTTATTGAACCCTTTGAGGTGCATGAGAGTGTCCTCTTCCCATGCGCCCAGTACCAGGTTTGCATAGGATGGGGCCATCAGACCTTTGAGCTGTTTGTAGATATCATTCCCAAACTCAAAGTAGTTGTTTTCAAGTACTAATTTAAGCAGTGTACTGAGGGTATCCGCTCTTTCTTGTGTCCAATGTCTGTGAGCCACTAAATACCTGTTGACTAATTGTATTCCCTCCTTGTGGGGTATGCTGGGATACAATGCTGTGACATCAAGGGTGATGAGCAGGTAGGATTTGTTGCTGTGGCTACTTTGTATCATGGGAATTTCTTTTAAGAATTCCCATGAATCTTTGAGGTAGAATCTGGAGTTCTGAACAAGTGGGTTGAAGTAGAAATCCAGTAGTTCAGAGATGAACTCTGTCTTGGTTCTTTTGGATGAGACTATGTGTCTCATAGGGGGGTCTGATTGGTTCTTATGAATTTTAGGTATCCCAAAGAGGCACCCTACAGTGCGGGAGTTAACTGCCATGAAGTCTAGTTCTTCCTCCGAGATTTTGTCCTGGTATGCCAGGTGTAGGAGGGTGGAATCTATGCGGTGGAAACTATGTAAAACTTCTTCTTTGGTTATCTTACAATAGCTTTGTTCATTGGCAAGGACTTTGAGCATTTTGCTGTTATAGCCTGCCTCTGTCATGACTACTACTCCTGCACCTTTGTCTGCCTTGAGAACTGTTAGTTGTTCATCGTGGCAGAGTTTACGTAGGGCTGCCTTCTCCTTGGGGTTGAGGTTAGATTTGGAGTGGTCATTGGGTCTTAGCATTAGAGCTCTGATTTCTGCTTCACAGACTTTGGAGAATACACTGATGTGTGTATTCAGTGTGGGGTTGATGGTGCCTTTTCTTTTAAGTACATGCTGCTCCCAGCCACTGTCCTGGCTCGACTGGGTCAACTAGGTAGCTTCTGTGCAGCTGGGTGTGGGGGCATATATTGCCCTCCCCTTAGGTGGCTGCTGGCTGCTATGGTGCTAAGCTTGCTAACGCCTTTACTGGCAGTGTTGGTAACGTAGAGGTTAGTGCTAATATAGGCATCCCTTACATCTCTGCGGCTGGGTGGTGTGTTGGGATTTGCTTGCGTGTGAGTAGTGAGCACAGATTCCTTGCTGGAAGTCGCATGTGGGTGAGAGTTCACTTGGCAGGCAGAATTTAAAACAGTACCTGAAACATTGTTTACTTGGCAGGCAGAATTTAAAACAGTACCTGAAACATTGTTACGGTGCTTTGCTCCATTGACATCTGTGTTCAAGACAAAGTTTTGATGCAACGTTACATTGGAAACCATATCTGTATGCTTCTCTGCATTCTCTGAGAGAGGTATTGTTTGGCAGTGGTGGGATCACCACATCACTTACTGGGTTTCAGTGGTATGAATATTGAACCCCTGTAGCCTGTAAACAGTGGTTACTAAAGAAGTTGTTTGTACTCTCAACCAGCCACACATAGAACAATCAAAGTTCCATATCACAATAGTTTTATTTATTTATTTTTGTTAGCTTAGTTAGTCAGGGAGAGTAGGCAAGGATGTCAGCAGAGGAGTATGGCAAGCTGACGAGCCAGTTGGCGCAGATGTGCCAAGACAAAGGGTTAGTGCATGCCAACCTGACTAAAGTGGGAGTGGTTGCAGCCTTAGTCACAGCTGCATCACAGACCAGCAACCAGGATGACAACCAGACTGCCCTTGGGGAAGTACAACTATCAGAAAATGGCTAGTTCATCTTTGCCTCAGAAGACTTAAAAATCCATCGGACTTAAATAGACTTGAACTGCAGGCCAAACATTTGGAAATAGAATCAGCAGAGAGACTGTGGTGTTTGGAAGCTGAAGAAAAGGAGAAACGGAAACAAATGGAATTAGAATCCGTAGACAGGCTGAGATGTTTGGAGGCTGAAGAAAATGAGAGGCAGAGGCAACATGAAGAGGAAATGCTGACTCTTCGCCAGGGTCATGTAGGTAATGGGGAAGGGAATAACCGAACCCCAGAAACAAGAATGGTCTGTAAATTTCTTCCACAATTTACAGTGTGAGATAATTTTGATAGTTTTATTCATATGTTTGCAAGGGTATGTAAACAGTATAATGTTGACCGAGGGCTCCTGGTAAGGTTCTTGACCCCCTTATTCCATGGTAAAGCTGTAACTGCTATTTCTAAATTGTCTGATACTGATTGCTTAAATTATAATACTGTTAAAAATTGTTTATTGGAGTGTTTTACGTTAACACCTAAAGCTTATAGAATAAAGTGTTGTAAGCATAGATGCAAGGCAGATGAAAGTGTGTGTGAATATATTGCTGAGTTAAGCCTTATTTTCATAGATGGGTGAGTGGGAGTCAGGTCACCACTTTTGAAGGGCTGGCAGACCTTTTGATGAGGGTACGAGCCCTTAGCACTTTGCCTGAGGACATGAGAATCTGGTTAGCAGATAGGGAATGTAATGCCACAGGTGAGTTGGGGAAAAAGGGAGACCTATACCTAGCAAGCAAGGCATCACTGCATAGGAAAGGGATACACAGTGCTGCTCATGGGTCTAAGGGAACCCATGGTGGGCAGCCTAAACTGCCTTCAACAGAGTCCACCAGTAGCAGGGCTAGCCACTAGTTCATGAACATGGCCAGGACCAAGGGTTAAATGTTTTAAATGCAACCAGTGGGGCCATGTTGCATATAGATGTCCATGGAGGCAAGGTAGGAACAAAAGGTGGAAGAGCCAGCAAGTTGGAATGACAGAATGCCAGCAGTAAGTTGTCTGGAAATAGCAAGGGTACTGAACTCCCACAAGAGATTATATCCTATTTTAGTAGATGGAAAACAGGCCAGTGCTAAGAGAGACACAGCCTTTGACCTAATCATTGTGAAGCCTGCAATGGTTAAAGAGGAGCACTACTTGCTTGGGCAGTCTACTCCAGTCAGAGCTTTTGGGGGGAGTGGACCCCATTCCAAATACCTTTGTCTAGGGTTCACCTTGACTGGGAGGGTGGAAAAGGAAGCAAGAAAGTAGGTGTGTTTGAGGATATCCCTGCAGATGTCCTGATAGGGAATGATTTTAGTAATGCAGTACCTTGTGTGCATGCAGTTACACACAGTCAGGCTTGGAGAAAAGCATGTGGGTCTGGTAGCCTGGGGGGGATGGAGACCCAGACAGACTGCACACTTGAAGCCGTACCGGTGAGGTGGCTACTTCAGGGAGGGAGCTACCCTGCAGCCATGAGACTGAAGGTGAGCCAAAGCTGCTTGTGAGTACTGATGTTCTCTTGGACAGAGTGACTGCAAGGGCAGAGGTGAGTAGTAATACCCAGGCTGACAGTGAGGCACCACTGCCAGAGGATACCAGACTTCCTGTGGAAGGGGAGCTGGGAAGGGTTACCAAGAGAGAGTTGAGACAGAATCAGCTCTCAGTCCCTACATTACAAGGCCTAAGGGAGGTCACTAGTTATGTCACCTGATTCTCAAGGAAAAGGGGAATCTGTATACTGGGACAAAGTGTTACTGTATAGAGAGTGGACCCCTGAGGGAGGGTTAGAGGGTGAGAGAATACAGCAGTTGGTATTGCCCAGTACTTATCTTCTGGCACATATAGCCATAGCCCATGACATTCCCTTTGCAGGTCATATGGGCATAAACTGTACAAAGAGCTGTATTATGCAGAACTTTTATTGGCCTGTGATTTCCAGAGATGTAACAGGGTACTGCAGGACCTGTGAGCAGTGCCAAAAGGTAGGCAAGGCAGGAGACAAGGTCAAAGCTTATTTGATGTCTTTGCCTGTGATTGAGGAGCCATTTCAAAGGGTTGCTATGGATATTGTGGGGCGTCTGAGTACCCCAAGTTCCATAGGGAAGAAGTATATCCTAGTGGTAGTAGATTATATTACCAGATACCCTGAAGTGGTGGCCTTGTCCTCAATTGATGGAGAAAAGGTGGCAATTGCTTTGTTAGAGATTTTCACAAGGGTAGGTTTCCCAAAAGAAATACTAACTGACAGAGGTACTAGTTTCATGTCAGTCCTGCTGGCGTGTTTGTGGAAGCACTGTGGAGTGAAGCACCTAAAGACCACCCCCTACCATCCCCAGACTAATGGTCTGGTGGAGAGGCTAAACTCTACACTAAAGACCATGCTATGGGCATTTACAGACCAATTTAAGAGGGAGTGGGACAAATATTTTCCCCATCTGTTGTTTGCCTACAGAGAGATGCCCCAGGAATACACAGGATTTTCACCCTTTGAGTTGCTGTATGGGCATAGAGTGAGGGGACCTCTAGATTTGATTTGTGATGAGTGGGAGGATGAGTGTGAATCGTGCAAGGAGTCTGTTGTGGCAAATGTCCTAAGCCTCAGGACAAGGCTCAGGGAACACATGGGCTTGGCCCAGGAGAACCTGGCAGAAGTGCAGCAGCAGAAAAAGGTCTGGTATGACAGGAATGCTTGAGCTAGAGAGTATGCTGTGGAGCAGCAGGTTATTGTGTTCATTCCTGTCAGACACAACAAGCTGCAGGCAGCGTGGGAGGGACCCTTCAAATTGATAAGGAAGGTGAGTGATGTTAACTACATGGTAGAACTGCTAGGCAGGCGGCAGAGGCACAAACTGTACCATGTGAACATGATGCAACCTTACCATGATAGGGAGGCTCTGGTGCTAAGTATTTGCAGTAGAAGGCAGGAGGGGTCTGACAGGGATCCATGACTACAGGGATCCAGCCAGCAAAATCCCAAATTACTTTAGTGGAGCCTAGGATTGCAGGCATATGATATGACAGTGCAACACTGTACTAAGGTGAGCAATGCAAAGGCAACTGAGATTTCAAGACAGGATATGAGGTAGGCTCATGCCTTTCAAGCAACTTTTCTCAAGGGTCACTTGAAAAACTAGCTTTAGTCTTCGAGAGGGAAAAAGTGTGACAAAGGAAGATACTGCCAGCACAGCTATCTGGAATTTTGTAAATAATTATATGTCATTGGTGAATATAAAAATTATTTATATACGAGGATTGTGTTACAACTGTGTTAGAACTGTATGTCATGTGTATATCAAGCTGCTGATACTGAAGTGTGTGTTGAAAAGGTTTTAGCAAAGTGCTGTTTAAAATGTAACCACAGCATACCCTACTGGAATAGAACAAAAATGTATATGCAGTATTGTAACTGTTTAGATGTATATATCTTAACAGTGGAAACTGGAATACATGAGGTTAACCTCAGTCCAGCAAAACTTTAGAAAAATAGCTGAAATTAAATTTCTTTATGGCACTACAGACACAATGTCTGTGCTGAGAAGCTTTCTGTATTGTCTTGGAAGTGTTTTATTGTTTTATGACTTCCAGCATTTGCCAAAGATATGAGGAAAAGTCCTTGTGTATGTATTTTTACAGGTATATTCTAAATGCTACCAGGTGCCATCAATGGTTGTTTTGGGCCTGGGGACTAGAAGTCAGATGACAAGAAATGATGTCATTCTGCAAGCTAGCCCAGCAGTAATATTTGAGACATTAATTTGAGAACGCTCTGAGAGAGACACCACATTCTGTATTCTGTCTTTGACCTGACAGCAACAAGTAGATAAGATCCAGTCACCATATATGCCTTGCTCTGTAAGTAAGTTCCTAGGGAATGGTATAATACTCTTAGAATATAGTCAGGTATATAGCAAAACTTAGTTTAGATATTTTTCTTTATTTACTTGAGACTGTCCTGCAATGTTGTTTTAAATATTTCCTGTGATTTTGAACTCTGATGTCACTGTAAATATATACTGAGTATTTTCTTTTTCTTTTAATATGTATTAAATATATTTAAACCTTTCATTTTGGCTGCTCTGTTTAAAGATATATAAGTTCTGAGAGTACTTGCATATTTATTTAGTGACACTGTGTGGGCCACTCCTAATAGCCTGCTCTTGATCAAACTACCATTTGTATTAATAGTAATATCGTACAGTAAAATTGGACACCCTTTGTTAAGGGCCTTAAAGTAGTTGTTAAAGGGTTCTGGTGGCAGTGAGAACTACCTTATAGTCAAGGCAGACGGGGGCATAGCTAGTAAACCTGTGCCAGCCTTTCCCAGGCATGTGTGTGTGTGTGTGTGTGTGTGTGTGTGTGTGTGTGTGTGTGTGTGTGTGTATGTGTATGTGATTCAGCTACTTGGGCAGGGACATGAAGCACTGGTTGGACACTGAGAGTGTTGGGGAACTTGGCTTGGAACTCTGGCTAAGGACTCAACTCTATAGCTGTGCCAGTGCGGAGTCTTTTTGGGGATCTGGAGAGAGAGAAAGCAACTCTGGACTGACCATGGTCTGTGTGTGCTCTTAAGGGAAATTACACTTGATTCAGAGAGCTGCATCTGGAAATACTGTATGTGTACCTTGTCATCCTGTCAGTGTACATCCCCACTGTTGCCAGTGGTAAGGATTGAAGCTCCTTAATTACTGGTCCAGTGGTAGGGCATCACACTAGGTTATTCCCTTTTTTAATGAGACTAAACTCACAAGAGTGCTAAGTCAAGAGTTCTAGCTAGCTGGTCACCTGTCTTTTAAATCTGGCAGTGATTGTATAGAAAATGAGGCAAGATTTAATTGGACTGTGAAAACTTAAATATTCTGTTCCACTTAAGATATCAATAGGTGTTGCAAATAGGTGTAACAACTTCAACATGACTGTCCTGGCAAGTACGTCTAAAGTGATCTCCATCTTCGTTATCACAATGAGAAGACACAGTCTCAAATTTTTCACTAAACAAAAACCACATTACTCAGCTATCAGTGACCCAAAGTTCATTTGGGAACCTACTACTTCCCTTCGGGTTGCCACTTTTACTCCTAAGTATTTGGAAGGCAGCCATGTCTCCATTGCCAGTGTCCACTTAAGCCTTTTAGACAGTCAGTCTCTAATAATATGCAAAATTAAGCTTTACATTGTTTTGTGAAGGTAGAATAATCATTTTGAAAAAGTACCATTTGGTCACCAGTTGTAACCTATTTTCCGGGCTGCCAAAGCTGGGTTATTTGATTCTTAAGGGCAAAAGTTTTGAAGTGAAACATAATATCCATGTGTTTCCTTTGTATTGGTCCAGCGTCTGATATACCTACATACATAATGACCCTTTTGTACACAAATTATGTTGTCAGAGCGATCTGTCCACCTAGCCAAATGACTGTGAAAAATGTATGTAGTCTAGGGTTTCATTCTGTCCAGGAGTTTGTTCATGTGTATATTCATCTTTTTGATTCTGATTTCAAGATTCACAAGCCTTAATGTTCTTTTTTTGTTTGTTTGTTTTTTTTGTTTTTTTCTCTTGTTGTAGCTCATTTGTAGTGACTGAGTTTTCTGAAAGCACCCCATGAATGACTGCTTCCCTGATGGCAGCTTTGACTGTTAATGCTCAGTTAGATGGATTTACAGACAAGGCTACCATCAGGGAAGCACCCCATGAATGACTGCTTCCCTAATGGCAGCCTTGTCCGCAAATCAATCTAACATAGCATTAACTTTCTGAATTTCTGAGAACATCAATTCTATTGAAGCTTTTGCTGAGTCCGGAAAAGTTGCAGAATACACAGAGACAGAGTTTTTAGTCTGCAGTCAGACACTTGTTAGCATGGAAAACAAGCAAGGAAACTTGTCTACCTTCAGAATACCATAACGGAAGTCCTTTTATGCAGTATTTCTTTGCATTATAGGTTCATAGATTAGTACAAGCCTAACTGCCTTGGTGTGAGGCCTTTTTTGAGGCTAGCCAATTATCCCATGTGAGAATCAAACCCTGTACCTTATCTTTGTAATGGTTAACACCTTAACCATTATGCCAAACTGCCACCCCTGTGGGAGGTTGGTAAAAGAGGGGCTTCGGTAAGGAATGATGACCTAGATGCCATAATTGTCAGCGAACAAGAATAAAGCACCAGGAATGGGTGGTCTCTTCAAAGAAATTTATAAATACATGAGGACTGTGATTCTGATTGAGCTAACAGCTGTATTTAAGCACGTCTGGGAAAAGGCTTTAATTCCCCGTCCTGGCATCAAGCTGCAACAGTGGTGCTTTTGAAACCCATTAAATCTGCTCATTCTCTGTCCTCCTACTATTATTGCTTAATACAGATTATAAAGTTTCTGTGGGGATGTGAGAAATGGACAAATGTATGTAGACCATTGTGGCTTTATTCATGAATACTACACATCTTTTGCATCTGCAAAGGACTACTTCTGGCTAAGCATGTGTAATTGAAAGGAAACCCATCTATGGCATTAAGACTGAAGCCATGTGATAAATTTAGCCAGGACTACCACTCTTAATACTAAAAGCCTATTGCTTTTGAATAAGATTAGTGGACATACTGAAGAAGGTATATTTGAACTCCACCACAGTTATAAAAATTGTCTAGTACATTTCCTCAGATATCAGGATAGTTAATGGTACTAGCCAGGAATATCCACCTTACTCCTGCTGTTTGAGCTAGCTGTTGAACCACTGACCATATCGCTTAGAAACGACCCAGTACTGACAAGTCTCACAATTGATAGTACAAAACAAAATTAACCTGTTTATTGATGATCTGTTGATTTTTTGTAATCCAAGAATGTCAATATTTTAAAAAGAGAAATCCGTGGTATCCCTCAAAGTCCCAAAAAAACCCCAGTATGTAACCTATACTGGGTCCAAAACACACCAAGAAGAAACTGCATAGTGTGGAGGATGTGAAGTTTACTTTCTAAATTATGTTATATACTTAGTTCACTTAAAAAAATAGAGCTGTAAAATACATGCGACAAAATAATCAAATAGAAAATAGTAGGTAGTCCACAGTTGAGCTAAAAATGGAATATCCTTTATTGAAACGCAAAAAAACAAGCGATCCTAGTTGAGTATAATGAAAAGCATCAAAAACATTCCTTATATATAATCAGGTTGGAGCAAGGGAGTAGTTACAGTGGGTGCTTCTGTTAAGAGCAATAAAAGCATTACAATCATTCCTTTACCCAAGTCCCCCTTCCCGCTTAACACCATAGTGTAATCAGAGACTCTGCTAACTAAAACTGAATCTAGAAATCTAGAGAAAGTGCCTAGCTTTCTAGATTCAGTTTTAGTTAGCACAGTCTCTGGCTTTCTAGATTTAGTTTTAGTTACAGTTTACAGTCTCTAGCTTTCTAGATTCAGTTTTAGTTAGCAGAGTCTCTGATTACATTATGGTGTTAAGGGGGAAGGGGAGACTCCCCACCTGAAGATATTTCTTTTGGGGAGACTATATCCAAAATGAGGGAGTATTTCAAATGGGATGCCATGTAGATCACTGCTTCAAATGGAATCACCCTCCCCCTCTGCAATCCCCCCTGTGATTCCAGCTTACCTGGATGCATTTGCCACAGCCTCCAAGACCCCTGAATCACAGCCCCCAGCACCCAAAAGACCTGACAGGTTTTGTAAAGTCTCTGATAACCACAAGTACCTCATCAAGCCTGCTATGGCAGATCCTGCAGTCATTGCAGTGGCCCCAGATAAATAATCCGGACAAATTTCCTCTTCCTTGCATCTGCTATCTGACAAGAACAGTAAGGTCGTAGACAGGCTGGGAAAGAAGATTTACACTTCTTCCACACTAGCCTTCAGGGCAATCAGTTATCAGACCCACATGGTTAAATATGCCCTAGACTTGGTTTCCCAGGCAACTTCATTACTTTCTAACCTGCGTGACTCACGTAACAAAACACAAGTAGCATCTAAGCTCTCATTAGCAGCACATGTTGCCAGACATTGTATAAAGTGCAGCCACAATGCTGTTCAGGCTTTAGCCAGATGATCTGCTTCAGCTTATGTTCTGAGCAGATATCCCTGCCTCCGACTACAGCCACTACCTGATGATTTTAAGAACAAAATCTTGGATGCATCCCTAGACAATAAATTCCTGTTTGGCAAACAGTCTGCTGGTGTGTTCAAAAGCCTCCCAGAAAAAAGCAAACTTCTTCATCAAACATTTATTGGTCTCACCTATTCCAAAATTCTATAGAAACTACCCAGCCAAGCCCACCTTTATCAGGAGGCCCCTGCCCCATCCTCCTCCTCTTATTTGAGGCATAGGAAAGGATCCAGAAAAGGTGCTTCCCCCCAGGACAGCCTCTTCCCAACCCACCCCCAGAAAGCCCTTTCCAGATAGAAATAACAGTGTGTGACTGCCTAAGCCACCTACCCCTCTCACTGTCTACCCATTTAGAAAGAAGTCACCTCAGACCATTGGGTCTTATCAGTAATGGAAAAAAGTACTTTATGACCTGGCAGGAAAAAAAACGTCCACAGGACATAGCCATCCCACAAAAAAAAACAACTACATCTAATCCCTCAAATCATCCAAGATCTACTCTCACAAGGGACCATAAAAAGGGTCCCCTCAGACCAAGAAGGTTGGGGTTCTACTCCAGACTTTTACTAGTACCAAAAAAGGATGGCCCTTGGAAGACCATTCTGGACTTGTCCATGCTTAATCCCTTCCTGCAGGTCCCTTCTTTCAGAATGCTATTCCTTCAAACCCATCTTCCACTACTGCCACCCTGAGCGTTCATGGCCTCTTTGGACCTGTAGGAGGCATACCTGTATATCCCCATCCACCCAGACTACAGGAAGTTTTTACACTTTGCTGTGCCATCCTCATGCTTTCAGTTTACTGCTTTGCCCTTTGGTTTATCTACTGTACCAAGGGTCTTCACAAAGTATCTAGCCCCAGCAATTACCTACTGCAGAACAAAAGGCATACACATTTACCCTTACCTGGATGACTTAATCATTTTAGCAGAAGAGGAAAATACTGTCAGATCCCACTTAAAATTCACCATGTCTCTGGTTCAGAGCTTGGGGTTCACTGTCAACCTGACAAAGTCCTCCCTCACCCCAACCCAAGACCAGACCTCCTTGGGCTGCAGGATAAGAACAGACATAATGAAGGCCTTCCTTCCTCAGGACAAAGTCTACTCCCTAACCAATTTCTTCCAGGAGCTACTTCCGGTCAACCACATTTCTACCTGGCAGTTCCTCCATCTTCTGGGCCTCGTGGCAGCTACACTTCCTATGCTACCTCTAGCCAGACTGCACATGAGAAAGTTCCAGTGGTACTTAAAAAAAGGTCTGGTCACAACACAGGCACCCCCTGGAATTTCAGGTGCCCTTCCTACCCTGCCTAAAGAAATTGTTGAGATGGTAGATCCAACAAGTAAACCAGAACCCAGGCGTACCTCTGCAACTCACCAAACTGGAGCAATTTATGCACACAAATGCCTCTGATCTAAGGTGTGGGGCCACTATGAAAGGCCTCAAGGTGCAGGCTCAATGGGAGCCCTCTCTCCAGAAAAAACATATCAATGTGAGGGAGGTGACTGCTCTCCTTCTACCCTACAGACTTTCCTTCCTCTTATTCAGCCAGGCCTTCTCCAGATCTTCACAGACAACACAACTATGATGTGGTGCATCAACAAACAGGAGGAGACCAGATCCTATTTACTCTGCAGGCTTGCAGTACAGGCATGGGAGTTAGCCACCCAGTACAATGGCACACTGCAGGCGGTCTACATTCCATCCCAAGACAACCATCAGGCGGATGCCCTCAGCAGATCTTTCTCTCAACATCTTGCTAGTGACTCCCTATTGGCTAAGGCAGCATTGGTTCCCCTTTCTTCTATCTCTTGCCAAGGGCAATCACCACTGGTTGCCTCACAAGGTGGACTAGCTCACACAACAGAAGGGATCTCTGATTAATATCCTGCTGGAAGCCAGGAAACCCACTACCAGGAGATCCTACATTTCCAAATGGAAAAGGTTCTCCAATTGATGTCTTCAAAGCCAACAAAACCCCTTCCAAGTGGATGTACCCTTAGGTCTAGCTTATGTGTGTGAGCTCCTAAAATCAGAACTTTCATATTCTTTGGTGAGTGTCCACTTATCTGCCATTTCAACCTGCTTACCTATGGATTTCCCCCTCCATTCCAGACTGGAGGTCAAACTTTTCCTGAAGGGGGTTCTCCACATCAAACCACTGAGAAAACCTATTCCGCCCCTTTGGACTTGAACTATGTACTAGAAAAACTCACCATTGCCCCCTTTGAACTGGCAAGCTCTGCCTCTCTGTAGATATGTACCTGGAAGACTGTACTATTAGTAGCCCTTACTTTAGCTAGGAGAGTCTCTGAGCTGCAAGCTCTCATGGCATCCCCACCCTACACTTTCTTCCACAAAGACAGAGTAACCCTTCGCACAAATCCCTCCTTCATGCCCAAAGTGGTCAATGAACTGCCCTCAACCTGTCTTTTCATTTACCCACCTTCTTTCCTTCACCACAAAAGGACAGTGAGAGAGTGCTCCACTCCCTTGATGTCCACAGACAATTAATATTTTACCTGGACAAGACCAAGAGCATTAGAAGATCCAATAAGCTCTTTGTATCCTTTCACCCCAGGGCCCTGGGGAAAGCTGTATCCAAACAGACAATATCTTCCTGGATACGAAAAGCTATTGCCTTCTGCTGCTCCTTTCATGGAAAAGACTTACCCTACAATGTTAAGGCACATTCTACTAGAGCAGTGGCCTCCTCAGGAGCCTTCCTCAAAGGCCTGGATATGGGCCACCATACTAGAGATAGTCACATGGTCCTCTGTACATACCTTTACCAAACATTATAAATTGGACAATATATCCAGAGCCAGGGCAGGATTTGCAAGGGCCATCCTGCATGGGTTCCTGGAGACTGATACTTCTTCCACCCCTTTCTCAACCTGAGCTGTGGTACTGTCCCACAGTGAGAATACTGCAACATGAGAATAGAAGGACATAAAATAGTTGTGTAAAATCTTACCATAACCATAGATGTCCTTCTCTTTCATGTTCCGGTATTCCTTCCCTCCCTCCTATCCCCATTAATCACATTTACCCTCTCTGGATAGCTTCTTGTTCTCCTTAGGCTGTTGTCCAACTGGGCAGTCACTTCTGAGGTCTGTGCATGCAGATGTCACATTTGAAGACCATGGTTTATGGCCCTGTGTGTGACGTCCCACGCACCTAGCAGCAACCAGGCTTTAGCTTTTGCATAGGAGCCAGACGTTCGGGTCGCCTGAGGTGGAGGATCCCACAGTGAGAATACTGCAACATTGAAGAGAAGGACATCTATGGTTATGGTAAGATTTTACACAACTAATCTTTCCTGATGTAACTGAAGAAGACTTTATGGTTTCCCTTTGTTTTGGAGGCTAGCTTTGATTCATAATTGGCCTTGGAAGTTTTCACTAGTGATCTAATTTGCTTGTTGATTCTAAGTAGGGAGTTTTTCCAATTTGAAACTTGTTCCTTTTTACCCTTAGACAACAGTTTCTTCCTTTTGTTGTAAAGCATGTTGATAGAGAATGTCCACCATACAGGTTTGTGTTTCCTTGAGGAGCGGGTTTTAGTTCTATTAGGTATGGCTGAGTCCATGCAGTTTTACAGGTGCTTGTATACTGCATTGGTATACTGTTCAGCATAGTTGCCTGCATCATCTGAGGGGGGCGGTAGTGTGAAGCTTTTGATACCCTCCCTTAGGAGGTTGTAGCCAGCTTTTGAGAAGTTTTTTAGCTTGATTACGGCTGGGAGGGGGGGGTTGAGTGGGATAGTCCGATGATCTAATCTCACCAGGGAAGAACATACTAAATGATGCAGCAGTTGTCCATGTTGGTGAGAACCAAGTCCAGAATGTTATCTCCCCTTGTGGGGGATGAGACGAGCTGGTCTAGTGTGTTAGAACTGATGAAGTCAAGGAATCATTGAGAGAGATTGCATTAGTGCAAGAATAGTTCACCCAGTCTATGGTGGGGTAGTTGAAGTCACCAAGGATCAGGGTGTTAGGGGGTAGTCTTGATGGAGTCAAGTAGATCCAGGTATGAGGAGTGGGTGTCCTCTGAGTCTTGGAGGGGGGGTCTATAACTAGCCATAACTTGGGTGCATGTCTTGACAACTGTCACTTGCACCTAGAGTAGTTCCAGTGCCTCATGCTGGCAAACTAGTCTGGAGGTGTGCCTGTCCTTAATGAAGATAGAGACTCCACCACCATTAGTCTTCCCGACCTCATTTTGGGGTTGGAATGTGTGGCATGAGATATTGCCTAGTAAGGCAAGGGTGCTCTCTGCAGCCCTGAACTAAGCTTCCATGACTGCACAGACATTGGCATCTTCCAGTACAAGGAGAGCCTCCAGTGAATCCATTTTCAGGTTAAGACTCCTAGCGTTAAGCAGCATAACCTTCAGTTTGCTTTTTGACAAAACTTTTATGTTGGAAAGTTTGTCTTTGGGACATTGCCTAAAAAAAGGCACAATGGGGGTGGTAAGAGCCTTGGCAAGGATCCGGAAACCCAGTGGTGACAGGTGAAGGCAATCTTTGGCAAAGTATCAAGGCCCCCAGAGAGTAACCAAATTTTTTTTAAAAAAGTGAAAAATGCTATACCTTACTCCACTCACGCAAACTTTCCAGCATGTGCTTACTTACCTAATTGACTGCAGCTACGCACACCTCTAATTTTAGCTGCGGAAGTAACTATTCTTTGTTGTTTATAACTTGAAGTCTGTAAACAGTAGTAACTTTCTGCAAGAGTTTGTAATAAGTCATGGCTGCAAGCCAGAATAAAGTTAAATGCAAAGTTGATGTAGAAAACAGGCAATTTCATGACTGCTGTCTTAAGTAAAAATGCCAGCCACCTGTACCTATTGTTAACTCGTAATGACTTACTATGTTTTGAGGTGGCCCACAGATCCATTAAGAATTCATGTAGTGTCCCTCCCGACAAAAAGGTTGTGCACCACTGGGCTAGGGTCATACCTGCCTGGAACACGTGTCTCTCTTCATATATTCCAGGGAGGTACATCTCAAGTCATTCACACTAACATGGACAATGACAGAGTCGTACTTGTACTTGTTGTGGAGAGACTTAAGTGTGTGCATGATGTGGTAGATTTTGGCACCAGACAGACAACTGACCATGACCTTCTTGTCGTGCCTGGTGAGGGAGACACTGGTGTGTCTCACAATTAAGTCTCCAATGACTAGTATGTTTGATTTATTGTGAGCTGTGTTTGTGAGACACTGGTGTTTTGTCTGCTGTGTGCGATGTGTTTGGTGTTGTATGTGGAATGTTTGTGAGTGTTTTGGAGGTTACTGCTTTTTATTGAGGACCTTTGCATAGGTTTGTGTTTGTGTGTGTGTTGTGCTTGTCTATGTGATGTGAGTGGTGTGGTGTTTGTTCTGGCAATCTCCACTTTGTTAGGAGTAATGACTGTGGCACGAGAGAGCATAGACTCCAGGTTACTGATGTACATTCATTTCTCGTAGGTGGAAGAATTATGTGCTAGGAGAACAGGGTTGTCAGTAAACATGAGGCAATTGCTACACTGTGACAGTATTCCCATTTCGACCAGGCTGGCAAAAGAAACTGATGGGAATTGTCCAGACATAGTGTTCTGAATGCTTGGGTGTACTTATGGACAGAGGGTTTTGATAAGGCTTGTCCACAAAGTGCAGACCACAAGAACCTTCTTAAATGTAAAGTAACTGGCCTGAAGCACAAGTGCTAAAACCAAAGCTAAGATGCTTAAAATAACAGATAAATTTAATCACGCTACTAACAAGCAGTAATAAATGCAGCAGAATAAAAGCACTTGAACACTTAACAGCACACAGCAAAAATAAAACAAAGTATGAAAAACACAATTACAGTAAAGCAGCTGAATAAAGTGTAAAATGTTTTTTTTAAGTGGAGAGGGAGGAAACAGAAGATAGCTCAAGATTAGGGAACTAAGGGGGTTGGCCTTCTCAGATGCTCTCTCTCTCTACTCAGTACACTGAGCCGATGAGACAGGACAGGGAGGAGTGTCCAAAGTCAAGGAAGCAAGGGGGTAGTCCTACCCAATTAATCTCACTGCACTAGGTTGAGGGATCAAATGAGATTGGACTGGGAGGAGTGACCAAAATCAGATTTACAGCAGGGGCGGGCAATTCCAAAGCCACCAAATTTAAGTCTACAACACTTGGGAGGGAGCATAGAAAAAAACAAACAAACAGTGCAGACTACAAAGGACAGAAACAATAAAGTAAATGTATAAATACAGTACAGTACAAATCGAGTTGCAAAAAAGTGTATTTATCAGTTTAGTATATCAGATGGTAATAAAATCCAACACAGCCAGGAATTTTAGCTTTACTACATCAGCTCTGCACAAATTCACAGAAATGAAGTCTGTACTAAAAGTGCAACACAGAAAATACACCTTAAACAATAGCTAACACCTAAGATGGGCTGGCTTAACAACCCCCACCTGATCCTAGATATAGAGCTACCCTGAGAAACAAACAGTACAGTACAGTGCAAATCGAGTTGCAGAAAAGTGTACTTATCATTTTAGTATAATTCTAGTCTTTTATCTTAATCAGAGAAAACAGCAGCATCCATTCATTTCCCGGTATGTGTTAAATCCAGTGCAGGACCATGGGTGAGCTGGACTATACCCTGGTTCTCTCTAGGTTCAAGGTATATGAACTCATCCTGAATATGGAGACAAACCATCTCAGGGTGTACTCAATCACCATCACACTATATTTGCTGCATCTACAGGTGATTTAAAGTATTTTCAGATCACCCAAAACTCATCATTGGCATGTTGGATGAAATTGGAACTCCGAGCAACCTCCCACTTAGACTTAGGAAGGGAATGCACACCTCCCAGAAGACATCCTGGCTGAGAAGTGAGCAGAAGAACTAAAAGCTGTGAGGAAGCAAGGTTAACTAAAGTACCAGTGTGCTTGGTTCTCCAGTGATTTTTTTCCTGAATGACAGGGGTTTTACAAACCCACAGTGGGAATTATCAGTTTTAATATTTCATCCCTTTCCCAACCCATGCATTAGTAGTAAAAGGGAGATTAAACAATGATATAAATAACCATGAATCAGTGAACAGAAAAGTGGCATCACTGGGGCAGGATGTCACTGTATTGCTGGGATTTATCCCTTTTATGCCTAGAGGATGTTTGTTCCACCATTTCAAAATGTGTTGAATACGCTGGCAGTACAACCACTTCCAGAATAAGAAACGGGAAAATGATTTTATCCAAGGTGTTTTCCTAGTTCCAAAGAAAGAACCATGAAAAGCTGTATTACACTTCTGAAATCTGTATAGATATAGGATAGTGGCACAGGGATTAGCATTGCTGCGTACCAGTGTTTGGTTCTTCATATCAGTTCTCAGCTGAATTTCCTTTCATGCAAAGTCTGCAGTTCCTTCTTATCCCCAAGTGTTCTTGTGAGCTTTTCACCAGGTGTTCAGATTTCCTCCCACATCCGAAAGACATGCTGTAGGTCAACTGAAGATCCTTCCAATTGCCCATAGATGTGAACAGTAAATAGGCATGTGTGTGTGTGTGTGTGTGCACGCGAATCTTGTGATGGGCTGCTAGGCCTTCCAAAATTAGTTTCATTGTTTGTTACCACCAAGTGTCTGCACAGGCTTCTTCTCTCCCATAATCTTGAATTTGATTATTCTTTATTGGATGATGAATAAATGAATGAAACACAGAAACATTTAAAAACAAAGAAATTCAGTATGCTGATGCTGCTCTTTCTTTTACCACATTGGTAAAAGCAGACATGCAGGATGCTTACCTGCACATTCCCATTTGCTGAGCTCAAAGGAGATCAGGAAGATTAGGTGGGGGAGGGTTCTCATTTTTAGTTTACTGCCTTGCTTTTCAGTGTTTCTACTGTACTCAGATTTTATGAAGTGCTTAACACCTGCCTTTATACATTTCAAATTAAAGGTAATCAACATTTACCCTTATATGGACAGTTACCTGATTCAAATAATCTCTACAGAGGCATTCATTCTACCATTACAGAAACTGTCTTGGTTCCAAAATCTAGGCCTAATTCCCCAACCTTTTCTGGGGACACCAGACTGGATAAGGAGAAGGCTACAGTTAGTTGTCTGTCAGGAGCCAGGAGTCACCAGATCATGCAAATACTCAGGTCACATCTGGGGGTGAATGACTTGAGATGTACTTCCCTGGGCTATATGAAGAGACACATGATTGAGGTCTCAAAATATGTGTCACAGGCAGGTATGAGCCTAATACTGAGCAGCATTCTACTGTCTCCAAGATGATTCCACAATACTAGAAGAAAATGATCAACTTTAATGATAGGTTTAGCTACTGTTGTCCTTCCAAAGGGACCCAATACTTGTTAGCCTGGGAGGTCATGGTTGACAGGCCATGCTACTTTGTCAGGAAGAGTTTTCACCTGTCATCTCAAGGCTTTTGGATATTGGCCAAAACAGTATCCACCCCTATATTGCCTTTTATGGGCATTGCAAAACAGACAAACCTTCCAACATAACAAAAGCTACTCAGGACAAGCTATAGGTGTTACTACTCAGTGCGAGGAATCTCAGCAAGAAACTGCACTCCCTGGAAGCTGTCCTAACTCTGGAGAATGCTGTCTTTGTAGTTACTGAAATATGATTAAAAGTCATGGAAAGCACACCAGGAGTGCATGGCTATAACACCTTTCATACATTCCGACCACCCACTGAACATGAAAGAACAAAAGGGAGGTTACATCTATCTACATAAAGGATAAGCACACCTCAAGGTTGGTGAAAAAATATAACATGCTTGAGGTACTCCATGTACAACTAACCATGGGAAAAATCCATTACCATATTCTTGTTAGCTACAGGTCCCCCACCATAAACCAGAAAGCCCATATATCATACCTGAAGTTACTAGAATCACTAACCATCCAGCCCAATACCATACTCATGGGTGATTTTAATTACTCCTCTATTAATTGGAAGGCATGCACAACCACTAAAATGGAGGCCTAAAGATTTCTTGACTTTATTAATTCAAATGCATTGGAGCAGCCAATCTCCACTCCCACTGGGAGAACAAATATCCTAATATCCTAGATTTGGTACTCACACATATGGGAGAATGCTGCAACCCCCCCCCCCCCCCAGTGTGATGTCCTCACAGGTAAAATCGGATCACAAAGTGGTCTTCCTTGAAATAACGATAACACTAGTATCCCGACCTAACCCCAAAAACTTTAAGAACTTCTCTAAGGTAAATTACCCCATAGTAAGGAAAGCAAGCTCCCTCAAATCCAAAAAACACAGAAAGCTATGCAGAGGCGTACACAAAGCTGTATGACCATATAAAGAACTGCATAGAAATGGCAGTACCGGACTAAAATAAACCCAGGTCAAACCGCAAAACAGATCCCGGGTTTTAATAGGTTGTACAGCAAAAGAAAAAAACCCTGTTAAGAATTAAGAGGGAATGTGCACAACAGAGCAAAGAGTCCCTCATTAGTTTAAACAAGTGAATCAGGGAACTAGTCAAGCCTCTGAAAGCAGACTTTGAGGTAAAAATACCCTCCACAGCTAAGAATACCCATATGGCATTTTTCAGTTATGTCTGCAGTTATAAGGGCAACACCCAACAATGTGAAGAATTAGTTGTAGATGGCATCACCTTTACTCAGCCAGAAGAGATAGCAAATCTCATGGCTGACAATTTCCCCTCCGCATCACCTCCCAGTTCTCCCCCAAGAAATACCCACCACCACTCCACCACCAGTTATCACCAAAGAACAGGTTGCCATTGTGTCCCCTGAAGCTAAAAGCACAGGCCTGACAATATACCAAGTTGCCTCTTAAACCGCTTGAATCAGGACTTATTAGGCCCATTAGAATCTCTATTTAACCATCACCTCCATTCTGGCTTTGTCCTGATAGAGTGGAGGGCAGCAATAGTCATCCATCTGCATAAAGGGGGACTATCTACTGAAGTGGGAAGTTACAGACCCATAAGTTTGCCTAGTCTTATATGTAAGGCAATGGAAAGAATAATCATGGACCTGATAAATAATAACATAGGAAACCTCAGAACATTGGAACTCACCCAATTTAGCTTTGTCAAGGGCAGGTCATGCCGACTGAATCTGGTGGATTTTTTTGAGAAAGTCATTAAGGCCATGGATGAGGGTAAAACCGTACATGCCACCTACCTCGACCTAGCCAAAGCATTTGACAAATTCCTTACTCAAGCATTATAAATAAACTCACAAAATCCCTACATCACTAGATGGATAGTCAATTGGCTCATGTACAGGACACATGGTTAAAGTGGGTGAATCCAGATCCATGTCATTTGTCAACCAGAGTGTTTCTGAAGGCACTGAAATAGTGGAGAAAAAGCCAAAGATGAAGATAGGGACCAACTGGATATTCCCAGACTTAGAGATAGCATATGACAAAGTCCCAAGAAAGTTAATTTGGGAAGTTTTAGGATGGTTAAAAGTCCCAGAAACTTCAGTGGAGTTAATGCAGACTATGTACAATTACTCAATAATGCAATTATTTGCAATGTTCAGACTCTCAGAGGGGTTCCCAATAAGATGGATTTGTATCATAGTTCATGTCTGAGCCCACCCCTGTTCATGTTGGTAATGGGCTATATCAGCAAATAGGATGTAGGGAAAAGATCAACGAAGTTGCTGTGTGTCAATAATGTGGCACAACAAGCAGACTTTGAACAGCAACTTCTACAAATGATAGATAACTGAAATGCAAAACTAAAGGCACATGGAAAGAAAATGAGTGTATGTAAGACAATGGTCCTGGCAGCAAATGGGGAAAATCAGAAGTTGAAAACTGAGAGAGAAGAGAAAATAGTGGAACAGTTTAACATCTTCAGGTATCTGAGAGGTGTGGTTGAGGAGAAAGGAAGTCTGAATAAGAAGGTTAAAGCAGGGATCAGAGGTGATGTAGCCATCTGGCACAAAATGTCAGGGGTGTTCTTCAACAGAAGAATGCCAAAGATGCTAAACAATAAGGTGTACAAAACAGTGATGTCATGATTGCTTCTGTATGACACCCAAACATGGGCAGCAAAGTGACAGCAGTTGAGGAATTTTGAGGTAATGGAGATGAAGTGCTTGAAATGGATAGTAAGATGCATATTGTTGGACAAAGAAATAAGGACATCCCAGCTGAAACCAAGGTAGCCCCAGTTACAGAGAAAGTGAAGGAAAACAGATTACTGTGATTTGGTCACATGCATGAAAGTAGAAGATGGCTTGATAAAGCAATTGTGGGAGAGACCAGAAGGAGGAAAGGACGAGGACATCAAACCAATAGATTGCTGGATTGCATTTAAAGAGATTTAACATAGTGGACCATGAATTTTGAAGAAAGCATGAAAGCTGTTACTGCCTTCCTTCTACCAAAAGCTATTAATAACTTGATGTTAAAATTAGTAGAGAATCAGTTAGTTATAGGACTTTATACATGGGGGGTGTTGTGCTATTTCCTTCCCTCCCTTTTGGTGCATTTAACAATAATAAGTCAGAAATGTGATGATTGTTTAAATGGATGATGAATGTTCAAATGAACAGCAAAATAATGTTTGAATGTTATGATTGGTGGCTTTCTTCAAATATAAATAATGGGGTTAGGGTGGTGGGGGAATTTTCTGAGGCACTGTCAGCTTTTGATAGTTATTACCTGATAATAAAACAGGCAACAACATTGTCCATTGTGAATGGCAAAGCATATTTTGTAAGCTATTAGGTCTTTTACATTTTTTTCAAAGTTATGATTGTTGTTAATTTCAAATGTGTATGTCCAGACCTCATTTGAATTCATACATCTGACGAAAAAAATGAAAAGTCGATACTGATATGGGTACTATAATTAAGTTTTGGGAAATAAACTGATATTTTGATATAACTGTAGGGAAGAATGAAATATTTCTTTTCAAGGATGGGGATGAGTTTTTTTCAAGTGGAATATTAATGGCCACCGTAAGTCTGTAGGAGGGCTGGTTAAGGAAAAGAAACATTTGAATGAGGAGATCAAAGCTAGAATCAGAATAGCTGTAGCCAACATTCACAGAGTGTCAGGAGTAGTGTTTAACAAAAGAATGCAAAATAAGCTTAAATATAAGATGTACAAAACAGTGGTATGACCAGTACTACTTCATGGCACAGAAACTTTGGCAGTGAAGGCTGAGCAACTGAAGAAGCTACAAGTGATGGAAGTGAAGTCCCTGAGATGGGTGGTAGGATGCACACTGTGGGACAGATGACAACATGATGACATCAAAGTAGAAGCCAAAATTGCCAAATTACTGCAAGGGACAGCCATCTGGAAGTAGTTTGGTCAAAGAAAACAGATTACATTGCTTCAGGCACATGCACAGGAAAGCAGAAGACAGTTTGTTATGAAGATTTGGCAGAAATAGGAAAAAGCAAGATAAACTGTGGGATGTCCAACCAATAGATTGTATGAGAGAAGACCTGCAACAAAGAATGTAGCTCACAAGGGAGATCCACTATTGCCACTGTCTGGGGAAGGGGCAGCTTAAGGGTCTTCACTGGGCCAGTATGGGTTTAAAGGGTGCTGGATCCAGTTTGCCTAAGGATCAGGCTTTTTTCAGGAAGAATGTGTTTAGTGAGTCAGACTTCCAGTCTTCCATTTCTATTTTCATGGAGAAGGCAGATTTAATGGGATATGTCAAGGAAAGTACAGTTGTGTAAGTAAATTTACCATAACAGTAGATCTTTGATTAAATCAGTGCTGCAGTAGTTTTAGCTATGCTGGATATGACTGCTCTCCAGTCCATACCTCTCAACCTCTTGATGCAAGAAATCTCTACAAAGCTTAAAATAATGGGGGGACAGATTTGAAGTATTGCTCTTGTAATCTTAGAAAGTTGTTAGAATTAAAGTATTTGTGTTAGCTTGCATTTTTTGATGGATACAAAGTCTGAAACTCAAAATGTATGCCATCATTTAATAACATATCCTTGTTGATTTGCCAGAAAAACACAGATTTTATGAGGCACAGACCAACAATATGAAGCAAAAATCTGGGCATTCTGCAAAAATCTGGACAGTTGAGAGGCATGGTCCAGTCTTCCAAAACATTGGGCTCCTTCCATACATATGCCCAGGCTGTTGATTGCATGAACTCCACAGGGAGAAAACCAGCAGTCTGGGCACCAAATATTTTAGGGCATTCTTGCCAATTGAAAGAAGGGGGGCTAAGATCCTGATAAGAAAGGTAAAGTTAGTTTTAGGTATACAAATCATTGCCCTTCATAAGCACAAAAGAAGGGATGTAGGGAGGGATTGGCTACCGCAGCAGTGAATTAATCAAACATCTGCTGTTAAGTTTACTTATGCAACTGTACTATGTCCATTCATAAATCACTGCTGCAGTAGCCTTAGCAATATGAGGGAATTACCATAGCTTAGAAAGATTAGGAGGAAGAGGGATGAAGGTCCAGGAATCCCTGGACAATGGTCTTGGCAAAGCCTGTTCTATACCCAAAAAAGAATCTAATTTATACTGCTTTGTAAAAGTTTGTACAGAGGATAAAGTGGCTGGTCCAAAATGCTTGTATAGTCCACATCTTTCCAGTAAGTCATCAAAGTAGCCAAGACCTTGTTAGAATGTGCCTTGGCCATGCCTATAAGTGTCGTGCTTTGACATGAATAGAAAATAAATAGCAATGGACAACCATCTGGAAGTTGTCTGTTTTGACACAGGTTGTTCTTTTTTCTTTCCTTCATAGGAATAAACAGCTGTTCTACTTTCCTAAAGGGTTTAGTTCTATCAAGATAATACCAGAGTTGTCCATGGGCATCCCGAGTATGAAGAATTTTTTTCCCCTGGTTTGTAGGCTCTGGAAAGATGACGAGACTAATGCCTTGATTCAAAGTAAAGTCTGAAATCAATTTAGGCATAAATGAGAGAGTTCTTCTTAAAGTAACAATTTCACTGTGGAATACCAAATAGGGTAGACCCGCCATAAGAACTTGCAACTCAGATACTCTTCCTGCAGGTTTCAGACCAGTGAGTTAAAATTTTTTCCAAGTAATAAATCAGAAATCAGCCCGATGAGCTGGTTCAAAAACAGACAGAGCTAGCTTTTCTAGCACAAAATTAAGATCCCAAGTAGGTGCCATCTGTTTCTTATGTGTTATTAAATGCAGACTCCCTTTCAAGAACAGCTTTACCAAAGACTGAGAATAAAGGGGAGGATCCGTTGGCAGACATGCTGAAATAGCCAAAGATGAATGTTGACAGAGGAGTACAATAGACAGAAGATAAGAACTCACACAACTATTGAAAAATAGTGGTACAGAAACCCTGAATGGGCCCTGGTTGGTAATGTGGCACCAACTAGCAAATCCATTTGCCAGTATATAGATTTTCTAGTAGCAGGTTTCTTTGCCTCTTTTAACACCTATTTGATGTCCTCAGAAAAAAAAAGTTGCTAAAAAGGTATCAAAATTAAATCATCCAAGCAGTCAGTTGAAGGTGTTTTAGATTGGAGTGCATCAAACTTCCCCTTTTTTATGTGAATAGATCCATACTGTGAGGAAGCTTGTGGTAATTGCCATGCCCATTCTCAAAAGATGGGCAAACTACTGTTGTCTATGCCAGAAGGAAGGCACCACAGTGATATTTGGAAAGTCCTTCAGAATGATCCTGGATGTAAGTGGAAAAGTGTACAGGAACATTACTTTCCACAGGAATAAAAAGCAAATGTTTTCCACTCCTGCTTTTAAGAATTCCTAGAGCAGAATTTGTTCAGTTGTTTGGTTTGAAAGAAGGCAGACAGCTCTACTTGAGGAGTTTCCCCTTAACTAGATTAGGCTCTGAAGACCCTTTCACTCAATTTCCATTTGTTGTCCTGGTCTAATCAGCTTGTACGCCACTTCATTTTGCTCTGATGGAGTATAGGAAGCTTAGAAGTAATAAACTCCTAACACTTTGAGAAAGACTCTACAAAAATAAGTAAGTTGTCTAATTAAGGGAAGATATCAGTACCTTAAAGTCTGCAATAGACTATCACAGGAACTTGACACTTCAACACCCTTGGAGCAGTAGATAACCCAAAGGGTAATGCAGAAAACTGCTAAAATAATCCAGGCCCAGAAAACTTCTGAAATATGTTTTAATAGGAATGTGATGATCAGTAGTGAAGCTAGGGTGTGGCGAGAGGGTCAATTGCCCTGGCACAAAGTGTTCAGGCCAGTGGGACTGGCCATCCATCATCCCAATTGTTTGGCTCTTTAGTGTAATACTGTCTTTTAAAAGCTGCTGTTGCATCTGAGGTCAAACCTGACCACTGTAGCAGTCTCTGTGTGATCTAAACTGTAGCAACTGCTTGCTACAATTTAAAAGTAAAAAATATATATATATATATTTTTTAACTAAAAACTTGAGCGTTCTAGCAGTCCGTGCAGAGTATAAACTATGGCAACTGCTTGCTGCATTTGTAACAAGCAGTTTGATACAGTTTAGTCGAGAAAAAAATTGTATTTCTTTTTTTTTTTTTTTTTTTTTTTTTTAACTAAAACCTGAGTGTAGACTATAAATGTAGCAACTGTTTGCTATATTTATAGCAAGCAGTTTGCTATGGTTTAAAAAAAAGAAATGCTTTTTTTTTTTCTTAGAAAGTAGACTTTCCCACTGCCTCCTGAACAGTGTTTAGAACACATTTGTTTGACACAACTATAATGCCAAAAGGGAAGGTGAAGAACCTGGCTGTGGGACATGTTTAGGGATAAAGCATTGGGGGAGGGGGGATGCTGCAGTACTAATTTTAAATTACTAGACTGTACCTTTTTCTGGAAGGTTCCTTCCTTTTTCTTTGAGCCTTCCTGCCACATTTTCTTGTATATCTGCTTGTTTAATTAGCAGGGGAAACAATGTTTTTCATTTTTTTAATTTTTGATAAATGGAAATACATCCATTTATACATACCGATAGCTATATAGATAGATGTAGATGCACAAGCACACACATGTATATGTGTGTGTGTATCAGCTAATAGTGAATGTTTAAAAAGGAATTTAAAAAAGATTGATCTAAAAAGCTCAAACATTCAAAACTCCCAACAACAGAAAAAGTAAAAACAATACCCCCTACAACTGGACACCCCTTGCTAGTTATATATGCCACCTCCAGGACTGCACTTCAGTGGGGGATAGGCAAATCTGCAGACTCCATATGACATCTCCAGAACAGAACCGTTTGCAGGACATCCAACAAAACTCACGAACCAATACAATGTCCAGTTGAGTGGAATAACACACCATAAGCTCCAAAAAACCGGCACCACAACACTAAAACAAAATGTTGAAGTTTATTTGTTAAGCGCTTTCTTCCCCTTCCAAACGGGAACTTCATCAGAACAAACTTCCTCCCCAGGTCATTCATTAAAATACAAATCATTTAATTAAAACATTGATTTAATTGAATGATTTGTATTTTAATGAATGACCTGGGGAGGAAGTTTGTTCTGATGAAGTTCCTGTTTGGAAGAGGAAGAAAGCGCTTAACAAATAAACTTCAACATTTTGTTTTAGTGTTGTGGTGCCATTTTTTTTGGAGGTTTTTTTGGAGCTTACGGTGTGTTATGCCACTCAGCTGGACATTGTATTGACTCCATATGACATGAAAGAGCTCTCCGATCTTGTAGCCCAGGCAGGTATGATCCTAGCCCTGAGTAGCATCCTGCCATCACCCAGAATGATACAGCAGTACAAGGACAAAATGATTGACTTCAACAATTGGCTAAGCTTCTGGTGTCATTCTAAGGGGATCCAATATCTATCTGCCTTGGACGACATAGTCAACAGACCATGATGCTTTGCTAGAGATGGCCTGCACCTGTTGCCCCTGGGATTTCAGATACTGGCTAAGGGTCTTGCCGCCCCTATAGTGCCTTTTTTAGGCAAGGTTCAAATGACAAATTCACCACCATAACAGGAACAGGCAAGCAAAAACTGAGGGTAATGCTACTCAATGCTAGAAGTCTAAATCTCAAAATGCACTCACTCAATGCACTCCTTAAAATGGAGAACACCAATATCTGTGCATTGACTGAGACCTGGTTCCAGGCTGTAGAGAACACCCCTGCATTACCAGGCTATAACTTACCAACACTTTTCGGCCATCTAACCTGGACCAGAACACCAAAGGCGGAGGTGTGTCCATATTCATTAAGGATATCCACACCTCCAGGCTGGTTGCGCAGCATAATGCATCCGAGGTTATCCAAGTGCAACTAACTCTGGGCAAAACTGCAATCCAAATTGTAGCTTGCTACAGATCCCCCACCATGCCCCAGGATTCCCTCCTCTTTTCTTGATATACTGGAAAATATATCAAGCAGTTCCACATTAAACACAAGTAGCTCCGTGTTTACCAATTTTTGATTGGCCCATATGCCGGTATATGAGCCAATCAAAAAACTGGAAAAATGGAGCTATGTTTAATGTGGAACTGCCTGATTTTCCGCATTAAAAACCAGCAGCTCCGTATTTAGCAATTTTTGATTGGTCTGTATGCCGGTATACGAGCCAATCAAAAAACTCGAAAAATGGAGCTATGTTTAATGCGGAACTGCCTGATGTTCTGCATTAAACACCAGCAGCTCCATATTTAGCGATTTTTGATAGGCCCGTATGCTGGTATACGGGCCAATCAAAAAAAAAAAAAGCAGAGGGCTGTTTCGTCGGGATTTAAACCGGCAGTGAGGGACTCGATCGGGCTGCTGATCCTGGGACAATCCCGCTCAAATAGGGACGTCTGGCAACCCTGGTTGTAACATAGACCCAGATATTGCTCTGTAATCACACCTGAAAAGAGATACTTGTGCTTAGCCGTCTTACTTGGTTATCAAATAAGGAAATAAAAAAATAAAATCAAAGGCATTACAATTTAGTATTATCAAATCATGCAGCTCAAGGCTTTTTTTCCAGACCATGTCTGGTTCCATCTAAGACCAAATATTGCTGCAGGGTCATCCATTAAAAGAGGTACTTCTGTTTTGTGAATTTATAGTTAACAAATAAGGAAAATAATAAAATAAAATAAAAAGACATTGCATTTGGGACCCTCAAATCAAGCAAGTCAGAGTTTCTCTTGACACTATATGGAGGCCATGGGTCTATATCATATGACCAAATCGCACAAATTGCGAAAGCTCATAATATAGAACGTACCGGACCTCGAACTTCCTATTGTGGGGGACTGGGCCCCCCCCCACACCCCCTGCTAAATATATATTCCAACTCCGAGATAACACTTCTTCACTGTACTGCGATCTCAGAAAACGCACTTCGAGGTCCAGTACATTTGATATTATGACCGTTCGCAATTTGTGTGATTCACTCATATGATATAGACCTGGAGGCCACTGCTGTATTGGTCAAACTTTAAGTTATAAATAGTGTTTCCGGATGGTGACTGTAAAGTGTTACTTTGGTTCATAGAGGAAGGCTCCTGTATGTGAACGTGTCTATATTATAAACACGAACGCTTACCTTATTGAATCTCTAAATGTCAAACCTTCCTCATCGAGCCGCAAAAACACCGAACACCCTAAACCACGAAATTCAAAACATCAAACTTTCATACTTGTCCCACCCCACCGCCCGCTACATACTACCTACACAAACAAACTAAATAAACCACATACATACATACACTAACCAAAACCCTACATCTAACCCTAAACTAAACCCTACTTCTAACCCTACTCTAAATCTTACATATACCACCAAGTATGCACTTAACTTAACCCGCACCTTAACCCTAAGGTCCGTAACTATCGCACACTTACCTTAAAAAGCTAAACCCAAACAAATTATATAATCCACACACATACTTAAAACCCTACACTAAATTTAACATACATTACCATCCATGCACTTACTGGTATTTGATGGACGACCAGTTACTGGCTTTTAGGGCTTCTATGAATTGCGCTGTGGGGAAGGTCTTATGGGATCGGGTTTGTAGTGTGTAGGGTTGATTATGGGGTTTTAGTTTTTGCCTTAGGATAAATGTGGGGTTGTGGTCACTGAGAGAGTCAGGCAGTGTACCACACTGGTGAGCATTATTGGGTTGATTTGTGAGGATCCATTCTAAAATGGATTCTCATTTTGGTGGTCTTATTAATGTAGTTGGTGAATGTATGAGTTGTGTAAAGATATACAGGTTAATATGGTTGGTGGGAGTTAATCCTTGGATAGAGTTCCAGTCTATATTGGTATCACCTAAGACTAAGGTTTCATGGGGGAGGGAGTAGGAGACCCAGTGTAGGATCGATTCTAGTGTGTTTAGGTTATCACCTGGTGGTAATTGTATTTCGAGTATGTTTAGGTGCTTATGTTGGTTAAGATGGAGTTTTGCAAAAATGGTTTCTGCAATATTGGAGTCTGGGGAGTTGTATTGTAGGAGCTGGAGTTTTAAGTTGGTTTTGTAAATCAGGGTGAAACCACCACCTCTTGTACTGGGTCTGTCAGCCCTCAAGCTGTTGTATCCAGGTGGGGTTATTTGATTATCTTTGATATGTGGCTTGAGCCATGTCTCTGTAATGAGCATTAGATCAGGGTTATAAATGGAGATAGTGGAATGGCGTTGCTCGACTTTATTCATGATACTGCGAATATTCAAGTTAAGGATTAGCAGGTCGGTGGGTTTATGTTTTAGTGGGGGTTGGGAGTAACAGGTGCTTGTTGAAGCTGTTATAGGGCCTGGGTTGGGGTGAATATCCCTGACTAGTAATAACTGGGCTACTAGGAAAGTGACTGTTTTGAGGTAAAGTATAGTTATGGTGTGGAATTTGAGACTAGGTTGTTTTTTGGATGTAGAGTAAAGGTAAATGGGTGAGATGAGCTGGTAGGCAAATTGTTTATAAGTGAATGGGGTTGAGCATGGGTGATTGGGTGGGAAGGTGGTGAATGGAATAGGGTTGGGGATTGTGGATCATTGTAAAGGGTACGTGGGTGGTGGTAAGAGGTGCCATTGGAGGCTATAAGGAACACTATAGACAGAGAGATTAATAGAAGGGGGGGTACGTTACTGTTGAGAGTGGAGGAACTGAGGCAGTATTGGGTAGGAATGATTTGAAGCAGGGCTTATGATGTAGTGAGAGAGGTTGGTGATTGGGTGTTGATTTAGTATGGGATGAAAGGTGGCTTCGTGAAGTGGGTGTGTAGTAGAATGGAGTTAGTATGGTGAAAAGATAGAATGGTAAAGTAGGAGGTGCAGGGGGAAGGGGTAGTGGTAGTGTGTTGTGATTGAGTAAGAAATTCTGTTGAGGAGTGGCTTAGAGAGTGTGGTGGGGAGGGTTATTTAAAGAGAGGTGATTGGATGTGGGGAGAGGTTTTGATATGTCAGGTGATTAGGGCTGTGGATGAATCTACGAGTATTGGGGGTGTGTGGGGAATGGGGCAGGGTAGGACAGCGAAGTGAGGCCGAGCGCAGGGAGGGTGAATAGTGCTGGGCTGAACCCAGCAGGACTGGGTAGCGCCAAACACGATCAGTTCTGTTAGAGGAGAATACCAGGTAAGAAACAGTCACTGACCGGCACAAGGGTGGGGAATTGGGCAGAATGTATGTGAGTTTGTAGAGGGTCTGCTATTTAGATTTATCCAAAAAGTGCAGAGAAATTTACAGACTGTGTTCTAGTTAAAGGGCGGTCATGCGAAGGGGAAGAGCAGGCAGAAAGAGAGGCCCGGTTTGCACTGTTTCCAGTAACAGCAAATTGGATGCGACACCTGGGTATATGCTGCCATCTACTGAGGAAATGCTGGTATTACAATACACAGGGGTTCCCAATCAGTAAATTTCAGCTGGGCAATTTGGGATGTTTTATGAGTGTGCTTTCCCATCCGGGATGTTTTATGAGTGTGCTTTCCCATCCTTTAAAGTGTCCACAAACATAAGCAGTTAATAGATAACGTTAGCATACTTCTGGTAGAGCTGTAGTTACTGAAGAAAAAGCACCACCACTGCCCTAAAAAGCTGATGGTCCCGATCTGCTTAGGAGCTGCTTCAGGTATTTGAGGCACTCATATGGAGCACAGGCCAACTTGCTGACTTTCTTGCAGGAGTGGGAGGCCACTGCACCTTTAGGGGTTAGACTGCCCTAAAAATCTGATGGCCCCGATCTGCTTAGGAGTTGCTTCAGGTGTTTGAGGTGCTCGTATGGAGCACAGGACAATGTGCTGACTTTCTTTCATGAGGGGAGGCCGCCGTACCCTTAGGGTTAGACTGCTGTATAAAGCTGATGGTCCCAATCTGCTTAGGAGCTGCTTCAGGTGTCTGAGGTGCTTGTATGGAGCAGAGGACAACGTGCTGACTTTCTTGCAGGAGGGGGAGGCTGCCATACCTTTAGGGTTAGTGGGCAGAACACTTGTAAAAGGAGAGGTTGGGATCTGTAGCCAGGGAGTTTAGAATTGGAGTAGTTTTGTTGGCTCTAAATTCTAGAGGACTTTTTTCACACTCATTAACTCTGTTTGAGGGGGGAGTACAAACTGGGGAATTGTTCAGAGTACCAGTTGTCCCACCTACAGCTTTCAATCTGGATAAGATATTTTAAAAAGCAAGGCTATCACATTGTCAACAAAGTTCCATATAGTCAAAAACTATGATTTTCCCAGTAATAACAAGTAGCTGTAAGTGTTGGACTATAAGGAAGTGTTTGCACAAGAAAATCAATGCTTTTGAACTGTGATGGTTGAAAAACAAAGTTTGAGAATTTCATGGATTTCAGCAAATAAGCTAATTCACTGGAAAGTCTGATAGTAAAACTTAAACTTGCTGGCCATGTAATATAAAGACAGTGAAGCTGGAAAAGATCAAAGGCAAAAGAAGAAGAGGGAGGCAGAAGCTAATATAAAAACATTACTGAAGTAATGAATATGAACTTGCAAGAATAACAGTGATATGGATAGCTGTTTTAAAATGAACTCATTAATAACACTGCATTTTCGGCTTTGGCTGACCATAAACCCTTTGATATTTGCTCTTACTGTGTACTTGGCTGCATAATGACAGAACATAATACTGTCGTTAACCAGATCGTACTAATTAATTTATGTACATTTCCAAGATGAAACTTCATTTTTTACTACTTGTGGGATGAGTGAAGGGCACTATGGTAAGGAAGAAATGTCTCTGAAAGAAGATGTTGCTAGTCTCCTTTGTTGGAAGACATAAGTTAGGGTCATTACAGGTCTGGAATGACCCATAACTGGGCTGGCATTGTTTACTCGTTTAGTCAAGTCCAGTTCTTTGTGACCTGAAGGACTTCAGCACACCAGACCCGTCTTTCAGCAACTGCTTTTTAAGTTCTTTAGCTTTCCATGAATTATCATTCATATATATGCAACCCTTTACCACCGAACACACTTTAACGAAAGAGCTTTCATCAAAAAAGCGATTTTGTTAAAGTCTGTTAAAAAAACAAAAAAACGATGTGGGTGCTGTGCCCCCCCACCCCCTACGTTAATATTCTCACTCTGAGGTAGCACTACAGTGGTGAAAAGGAGTTTTTTTAAAAAACCCCAAAAAAAAAAAACCCAAAAGGGTTTTG
>NC_056729.1:321724522-321727022 GCF_019279795.1 Protopterus annectens | reverse complement strand
CATATCACTGGTTATTTGTGTTTCTTTCACAGGTTCTTTGACCTAGCAGTCACTGGAATCTTTATTGGACAAAATAACTCTGGAGGTTGATGAACAGTTCAATGAGTTAGAATCAAGAGTAGTCAAATCATATCAGGGTCCAAGGGAGGAGGAAGGAATGAATGGTGGCCAGACTAGATTTCTCCCACTCAGTTGAAGCTCAGATTAAAAAGAACAAATGCAGACCCCAGAAGACTGCTAAAACTGCACCAAAATCAAAGTACAACCATAGGCTGTCATCCTGGCATTTGCCCTAGAATAATCAGGTAATGAAGGTCCCTTTGGTGTAAAGAATAGAGAGGGGGGAGTTTTGGCAAATCAGTCACAAAAAGAGTACCTACAATAATTTTTGGCATCTCTTCCAGGTAGGTTATTTGATTTAGTTTTAGAAAAAGAGTTTGGCTCCATATTTTCTCAAAGAGAAAAGGGGTGTTTCTGATACCTCGCATGTAGCCATCCCTTCCCCAGCTAATTCTGGGCAAACAGTGCATGAGCCAATTGGAAAACAATAAGTGGTCCTGGGGGTACTTCTCATTCTGAAAACAGGACCCCGATCACATTGTCACCAATGTTCTCAGTAACCAATGCTCCTGACTCTTCAGTGTGTAAGGGCAATCCCCCAGGTTCGCTCATAGCGGGTCTTATTCCTAAAGCCATTGAAGATAAAATCAGTAAGGGAGAATACATAAATGTATTTGACTTGGTGGATGCTGATGGGATGCAATAGTTACAGGAAGCTGAAACAATCAAGCTCCAAGTGTTTATTGGCCACATTGGCTGTACTATAAAAATCGTCAAAGAATAGACAGGCCCAGAAAAGCTGTGACTATTGGGCAGAAGGTTTCTTAATATTCATGATTGTCGCTATTGAAAATTATCCTTAATTAGCCTTGTGTTTGATTTCTTATTGACCATTAGAGAAACTCATTATGTTCATGGGATGGGGATGGCATGGTTAGGTTATGATCAAAGATTCAGGAAGTTAAAGGCAGCCAGCAAGTCCTTAGAGTGGGATCAGCACCACCCTAATACCTCTCTAAGTGCCATGTTGGACTGACCTTCTTCAAACAACTTGGGAACCCATCCAGATTCTCAGAAAACAAAACACTGTTAGACTTTCAACAGTGAAAAATGTCATTTCTCTCACACCTAACCTAAAAACTTCAAATGAGTGGATGAAGGAACAGGTGGCATGAAGCGGTATGTGTAAGCGGATTGGAGCATGAATGGGGTAGTAGACTGTGGTAGCATAAGTATGGACCTGCCGCATTTATGCAAGGGAATAAAATGGGCTACTAGTATAGCTGCAAACAAATGACAGCTGTGTGGGGCAACAGGAACTCTCTGTCCAATACTGCCCAACCCACAATTTTTATTTAACATTTTTATTTAACATTTGTTGACTGGGAAAGTCTGACTAGGTTCCACAGATCCTGTTTTCAGTTGAGGCCCGGGGAGAAATGCTCCAGATGCATGTCTTTAGAATGTATGACTGAAGTACCCGGAGGAAACCCACGCGAACGCAGGGAGAACATGCAGACTCTGCACAGAAGGCACCCCAGCCGAGAATCGAACTGGTGAACCTCTTGCTGTGAGGTGACAGCGTTAATCACTGCACCACTGTGCCACCCATAATAATATGCAGTAGGTCCCAAGCCATCAAAACCCACTGCACTATGCCAGGGAATTACAAACAGTGGGGTCACAGGACAGATGCTTGATTGTCAATGCTAGAGTCCCCTATCCCCAACACACCTGTGTTCCCATACAACTGCAGTAACAGTAAGTTTGCAAGGTAATAGCAGCAGACCACACAATCCCTGGGCTGCCCCAATCACCCTGGTGACATGTACCATTTCCTCAATATGCAGAAGTCAATGTGTTATGTATGTCTGTGCTTGATAATGTCAGGATGTAATATGTACAGTCTGGTGGCTGACGTGGCTTAGTCGGCTAGGTACATTACCATGGTTGATGGGATACATGGTTTGAGACTGGCTATGCCTACTGTTTTGCATGTGAGCTACACCTATGGTAGGAGTTCTACAGACTGTCCATATGTCATTATTTCTTACTGCAATAAAGCTGGACAAAGACAGAGACAATGGAGGGACAGGGGGCCACAGATATGGACAGTACACAGCTCTGAGTAACCTAAATGGTGGCTAGTACCACAGCATGTTGTAACAAGTCAGTGTAGCACCAGGATACAAAAGGCTGTCATGTAACCGTGTCAGTACTTACAAGTCAGTGGGCACCTTCCATACCTCACAAATGTACAGAGTTTTGCAGAATGTCCACATTTATGCCTCATATATCTGTTCTGTTTGTCATAACATTGCAGTTTTCTGGCAAATTACTGGTATTTCAATAAAGGTTGCTGTGAGAAAATAATGACAGACAGTTGAAATGCAGACTTCATGCCCATCAGAAAATACATGCTAATACAAAACTATTCTAC